>NC_080388.1:44987825-45287825 GCF_028751815.1 Salvia miltiorrhiza | reverse complement strand
TGTTGCAATTGAAGACCTATCTTTAAGTCCTAAAGACATAGTTTAGTTTTTTGAGAGTTCCTTATCATGTTCCAAAATTTTGAATGGATGGATCTTATGTCATTTTTGATAGTGGTGTTTCTATCATAAGAAATGACAAAGTTGTCTATTCTGGTATTTTGAACATCTCTCTTCATACTATAACTTGTCTTCAAAATACCTTTATATTGCATTTACATCATCGAACAAAAGAAAGAGAAAAGTTAAGGCTAATCTCTCATGAGGATCTTACACATATATTGATACCCTAGAAATAGGTCACATCTATCTTAACAGGATCCAAAGGCTCGTGTCTGAATAAGTACATTGGATTCAATCCAGGTTGTACTATTTCGAACCTGCGAATCCTGTATAGAGGAAAAGATGGAGACCAGATCATTCATGGCAAAGGGGATAAAGGGCCAATAATGTGTTAGGAATGATCTCTTCTGATTCATTGTCAGTGTTTGGGATTCCAACCCAGTTTACTACACCATGTAATCCCTATATAAGATGGTGTGGTGGAGAGAAGAAATAGGTCACTCTTGGAAAAATATGTCCGATGATGAGTTATACATCTTTGCAATTAGTCCTAAAGAATCATAATGTGGTTATTAGCAATGACACACGATTCTTAGAAGTGGACTATGGGAATAATTACTAATCCAAGTCAGATAGTGTGCTTCAAGAAATTGAAGACATTAGACAGGCGATTCCATCACCCAAGCCAAGTGTGCAAGAGTTTTGTACCACAAGACACTGCACGCACTGTTGACACACATGTGCCACCACAGATCCATTGTAGTGGGAGGGTTGTGGGACAACCCGGTCGATTTATGTTCTTGGGAAGATCTTTGGATTCAGTCCCTAGTAGTGAATATAAGAGAATCGACCCAGATATCTACTTGGAATTAGTGGAAGACGAGAATGTAGATTCCTGGCACGCCTTAATGGAGCAATCCATTAAGAATATGGGTGTATACTAGAAAATCTTGCTACCAGGAGGCAGTAAAGCCTTAGGTTGTAAGTGAGTATACAAGATAATGATAAGCCCGAATGAGCAAGGTCGTAGCTTTCGAAGCTAGACTGGTGGCGAAAAGTTATGCCCAGTATAAGGGTATAGGTTATGATGATATTTTTGCCAGTGCCATGCTCAGAACATTCGGATCATTTTACCCATAGCAGCTCACTTAAACCATCGAGGTTACGTGAGAGAGGGAGAGAAGCATCTCGTGTCAATCGCTCTCGTGTCATCGGTGATGTGGTTTATCTTGCATTTTATGTAGATAATATCCTCCTAATTGGCGACAATATGGAGCTATTGTCAAGACATAAAGTAATGGTTATCCGAACAGTCTCAGATGAAAGACTAAGGAGGTACAGTATACATCTTTGTGATCAAGGTTATAAGGGATCACTAGAAAAGGATGTTGGGCTTATCTCGAGTGTCTTACATTGATACTGTGAATGCTCGTTTTAGTATGAATACCGCCAAGAAAGGATTGCTACCTTTTAGATATGGCGTTCCTTTATCTAAAGACTATGTCTTAAGATGCCTATTAAGGTTGAGGAAATGAAGGCAGTATTCTACGTTTCCGCAGTAGATAGCTTCATGTATGGATTGCTATGTACGAGATCTTATATTTGCTATGCAGTTAGCATGGTTGTAAGATATCAGTATAGTTCTAGTTAAGACTGAACTGTGGTAAATTGTATTCTCAAGTCCTTGACTAGAGAATAAGGGTAGTTTACCAGTTAGACAGTTTAGTTCCTTTTTTGGATTATACGGTTTCGGATTTCCAGGCTGACCGGAACAAAGAATAATTACCTCGAGCTATGTGTTTTCCTTGGGAGGTAAAACCTTTTGGTTTGACCACTACCTCCAGGGTCTAAGAGTGATTCTTAGTTTGCGTGAGAGCATCACCTTCGTGGTACCTCAAGTGCAGTTGCAAACTCTAAGGAATCCTAGAACCACAAGGGGTCAAACACATGGAGAGTAAGTACCAAGTTATACGATTATTCGTAAATCGAGGTTATGTGCTCAAAGAATAAATTCTCACATATTGGAGAAACCTACTGATCTTTTCACAAAAGGCTTATCGCAAATGGTCATTGAAAGATGGGAATGCGATTGATGCCAGATTGATGCCACCCACTTAGGAAACTTTAAGTAAAAGTGGGAGAAGTGTTAGGTGATTGGTAAATAGACGCATTGTATACTAAAAGTTTGCTTTAGTATAAGTGGGAGATTGTTGGATTTGTATACTGAAAGCAAGAACGTTTTATGCTTGTATACAATGTTTTCCTAAGTTCACTATCTAATCTCCTATCTGATTGTGTTCATGATTGCATATGTATGTTCTTTATCTCTATATAAGTAGATTATATGGTGTGTTGTAGATCACAGAAGACCATATAATTGTAATAACCTTAAGAGATATAATATGATCACAGCCGAAATAACTCTAGGACAAGTTATTGGTTTAGGCTGCAGTATAGTTGGAAGTAGTTTGTCTTGGCTACTTGTCTATACTGGTACGTCATTACGTATTGATAGGACCACAGTTGAGATGTATTCTTCTATCTGACTTAAGTGAAGAATCAAGATCTCGGTGACTTATAAGATCTTAATACTAATAAGTATTCAGATATATATGTTAATTCGTATATCACTTTGACTTACTATGGGTGAAAGTTATATACTAACTCGAGTACTCTGTATCTTGGGTGATAGCGGTTAATATATGATATTTGATTATCTGTATTAGTACCCGTATCCGGTATAGGATAATGACATCCCCTTAAGGAGCTCAATAAGGTTTATTGCGCTAAACCCTGCAGGTTGACTAAGTTCAGGCGCAATAATAAAGTTTGAGTGGTACTGCTTAAGGATTTATAAAGAGATTAATTAATTTAAGCTGTCAGAGTTCTAATTAATTAATGGATGTCGGATATTTTAAATACGGAGATTTAATAAGTCTAAATACAAGCCCCCGACTCATCACCGGCAATAAATGGGTAAGTCAGTATCGGTTCTCTAGTGGAATGAACTGATATTTATAAATTAATTATGGTCTGGGCTGACCATAGATAAATTAATTTATTTGAGGCCCATCTTTATTCCTTGTATTTGGTCCCTGGACTGGCCCAATGTCTCCTAGCCCTAGAAGGAGAGAAAGACGCCTCCTACACTAATTCTGTGCCCACACGTATTTAATTTTAATTAAATACAGCTGTCAGCTCTCAGGAAAATAGACTGATAAAATATTAGGGTTTTGAGAGCTGTGGGGCGCAGGGAAGAAAAACGTGTGGGGCTTATTTCTCTCTTGGGACTTTCATAGATCGTTGTCCATCCAACGGTGAAAGCTGAGCGGGATACAGTCGAGAAGATCAGAGCTGGAGTCAGATTTTCGCAGGAAACCAAGTTCTGGCAGTCTCCGTAAAACGGCCATAACTTCCTCCACAGAACTCCGATTCAGACGAATCAGGCGGCCACGGAAAGCTCTCTCGAAGGCGAAGATGTCGTATTTCTGGGCGAAATACGAGTTGAGGACGTTTGAGGCTTCAAACGAAGGCTTGAATCTGACTGGTCTGTTCAGATGCGAATCTGCGAATTCTTCTGAATTCTTCAGGTATTTCTGAACTCCAACGTGCAGCTGTTAAATTCATAGGAGCATGTTAGGATTAATCGTTGTATGATAAATTAATAATAATCCAAGAAACGATCATCGGGCAAAGCGGAACGTTAATTCAGTTTAATATTCCTTCACTTGGGCTAGGAGACATTGGGCAGTCCAGGGACCAGATACAAGGAATAAAGATGGGCCTCAAATAATTTAATTTATCTATGGTCAGCCCAGACCATAATTAATTTATAAATATCAGTTCATTCCACTAGAGAACCAATATTGACTTACCCCTTTATTGCCGGTGATGAGTCGGGGCTTGTATTTAGATTTATTAAATCCGGATATTTAAAATATCCGACATCCATTAATTAATTAGAGCTCTGACAGCTTAAATTAATTAATCTCTTTGTAATCCTTAAGCAGTACCACTCAAACCTTATTATTGCGCCTGAACTTAATCAACCTGCAGGGTTTAGCGCAATAAACATTATTGAGCTCCTTAAGGGGATGTCATTATCCTATACGGATACGATTACCAATACAGATAATCAGATATCATATATTAACCGCTATCACCCAAGATACAGAGTACTCAAGTTACTATATAACTCTCGCTCATAGTAAGTCAAAGTGATAAACGAATCAACATATATATCTGACATCTTATTAGTATTAAGATCTTACAAGTCACCAAGATCTTTAATTCTTCACTTAAGTCAGATAGAATAATATATCTCACTGTGGTCCTATCAATACGTATAACGTACCAGTATAGATAAGTAGTCAAGACAAACTACTTCCATCTATACCGCAACCTAAACCAATAACTTGTCCTAGAGTTATTTCGGTTGTGATCATATTATATCTCTTAAGGTTAATACAATTATATGGTCTTCTGTACACCATATAATCTACCTATATAGAGATAAAGAACATACATATGCAATCATGAACCCAATCAGATAGGAGATTAAATAGTGAACACAGGAATCATTGTATACAAGCATAAAACGTTCTTGCTTTCAGTATACAAATCCAACAATCTCCCACTTATACTAAAGCAAAACTTTTAGTATACAATGTGTCTAAATACTAGCTATTACAACATCCACTTCACACTTCACTTCTTCTCCCACTTATACTGAAAGTTTTTTCTCTAAGTGGGTGGCATCAACCGCAGCCCCATCCCTCGAGCATGCTTCTCGTAGGCCTTTTGCGGTAAGCTCTTCGTGAAAGGATCAGCTAAGTTCTCCAAAGTATCAATCTTCTCAACTAGCACATCTCCTCTGCTTATGATTTCTCGTATGATGTGGTACTTTCTCTCTATGTGTTTTGTCGCCTTGTGGCTCCTGGGTTCCTTAGAATTTGCCACTGCACCCGAGTTATCACAATAAATTATGATACTCTTAGGCAAATTAGGTACCACTCCTAGATCCAAGAGGTAGTTCCGGAACCATACAGCCTCTTTAGCAGCTTCGGAAGCAGCTACATACTCGGCTTCCATGGTGGAGTTTGCAATGCATTTCTGCTTTGCACTCCGCCATGATACGGCTCCACCTCCCAAGGTAAACACATATCCAGAGGTAGATCTCTTCTCATCCCGGTCAGCCTGGAAATCCGAATCGGTGTAACCCAAATGAGATAGACTGTCTGACTGGTAAACTAGCCTATAATCTCGAGTCCTCTTCAGGTACTTGAGAATATGCTTTACCGCAGTCCAGTGTCCTGGTCCAGGGTTCGACTGATATCTTGCAACCATGCCAACGACATAGCAAATATCAGGTCTCGTGCAAAGCATTGCGTACATGAGGCTACCTACGGCGGAAGCATAGGGTATCTTCCTCATCTCCTCAACCTCACTAGGCGTCTTAGGACACATGTACTTAGACAGAGGAATGCCATGTCTGAAAGGTAGCAAGCCTTTCTTGGCATTTTGCATGCTAAAACGAGCAATCACAGTATCAATGTAGGTCGCTTGAGATAAGCTCAACATCCTTTTATGGCGATCACGGACAACCTTGATCCCCAGGATGTACGCTGCATCTCCTAAGTCCTTCATTTGAAACTGTTCGGATAACCACTTCTTTATGTCCGATAATAGCTCAACATTGTTGCCAATGAGGAGGATATCATCCACATAAAGTGCAAGGAAAACCACGTCGCCATTGTCATCTAAACGATACACGCAACTTTCGTTTTCACAACGAGTAAATCCATAGGATTTAATCACCTCGTCAAAATGCTTGTTCCATGATCTCGAAGCTTGCTTAAGTCCATAAATGGACTTCTTCAGCTTCCATACAAGATGTTCTTCGCCCTTTTTCACAAACCCTTCGGGTTGCTGCATATAGATATCCCTTCTTTCTTCAAGGAAACCATTTAGAAAAGCGGTTTTGACATCCATTTGCCAAATCTCAAGGTTCATGTGGGCTGCTATGGCAAGGAGTATTCGGATAGACTTAAGCATGGCAACCGGCGAAAAAGTTTCATCATAATCTATACCCTGTTCCTGGGTATAGCCTTTCGCCACCAGTCTAGCTTTAAAAGCTGCGACTGTTGGAATTGTGTTAAAAATGAAAGTGGGGATTTTTGTCCCACATTGGTTTTGCTATCAAAGTAGGTGGAGACCCTTAGGCTATTTAAGGAGTTCCAATGTCTTTGATTCAATTGCACCAATCACTACCTTTAGTCTTGTGATTACTTCTAGTTTGAAATTCCTAGCTCTTTGTTTTAGAGGGGTGAGAGGTTTTCAAAGGCTTGTAAGAGTGTAGTGGTTGTGAGTCGAGAGGGTGAGAAATACTGTGTGATTGTAGAAATTTATCATATAGTAATTTTTCAGTGTGTCGTGGTTTTTCTCTGGATTTGGAGTTTCCACGTTAAATTCTTGTGTTGTTAAATTGTGTCTATTTTTATTCTTATTTCTTGCTTCTACCAAGTTTGGATGGGGAACTGATTTCCCAACAATTGGTATCAAAGCCTGGCTGAGGTCTCTTGATATTCCAAGTATGCTCTGTGGTTGCAGCATTGTCTGATCTTCCACATCAGAAAGGATTTCTTGAGAAAGATCCGGGCGGGGTGTCTCTTGCGAGACGGCTGTTCATTTTGGTGGAGAAGCGGTACGTCAAGTCAACTTCAAGTCCAAATGAAGTTCGACGTGGTGAAATTCGATGGAATAATAAATTTTGGCTTGTGGCAAGTGCAAGTCAAGGATGCGCTGATACAATCTGGGTTACACAAGGCCCTGAAAGGAAGTCCGGGTGCAGTCAAAAAGCCCGGTGCAGATGATGACGCAAACAACAAGTCCGGTATGAGTGATGAAGATTGGGAGGATCTGGATCTGAAGGCGGCAAGCATAATTCGTCTCTGCTTGGGCAAGAATGTACTTGCAAATGTACATGGGATTTCGAGTGCGAAGGAGCTTTGGGAAAAGCTGGAAGCTCTGTACCAAGCAAAAGGCATCTCGAATCGGTTGTATTTGAAGGAACAATTTCATACCTTACGGATGGATGAAGGTGTGAAGATTTCAGATCACTTGAGTATTCTCAATGGCATTATCTCTGAACTGGAGAGTATTGGAGCAAAAATTGAAGATGAGGATAAGGCGTTGAGACTCATCTTGTCTCTTCCACGTTCCTATGAACACATGAAGCCAATATTAGTTTATGGGAAGGAAACTCTGGTCTTTGCTGAAGTCACGGGCAAACTTCTTTTGGAAGAAAGAAGGCTGATGAGTGAAGGACGTACTTCATCGGAAAATTCAGCAATGATGGCCTTTAGCAGAGGGAGAAAGAAAGACTCCAAGGGCGTTGTTTGTTGGAGGTGCGGAAAACCCGGCCATACGAAGCGAAACTGTCCAGGTGGAGCTTGTCAAGGTGGAGCGGATTCGGCAGAAAGCTCCGAACAATCAGCTAACATCGTGTTTGATGATGTCCTTTGAGGACATGAATATCCTTATGGCATGTCCAATGGCCATGATAGAGGATGTGACGATGTTAGTTGGACCACATGTGCATGGTTTTTCTTTTGGCATGGATGCAGGTGTGTGGTGAAAAGTATGTCGATGGCTGATGACTTCTAGGAGGGCCAAAAGCTAGAAGGTTGCACCAAAAATTTCAGCAAGGTTTTTTCGACATGTGCCGAAGTAAAATTCTTAGAATGGTTTATTCTAAGTGTTCTACTCATTTGATGGAGTAGGTTTATTCTCTTTTGAGGATGATGGTTCTTTGTGATAAGAATCATAATTGTCGGTGAAGACAATGGTGTTTTTCTTTCATTTTTAACAAGGTGGAGATTGTTGGAATTGTGTTAAAAATGAAAGTGGGGATTTTTGTCCCACATTGGTTTTGCTATCAAAGTAGGTGGAGACCCTTAGGCTATTTAAGGAGTTCCAAGGTCTTTGATTCAATTGCACCAATCACTACCTTTAGTCTTGTGATTACTTCTAGTTTGAAATTCCTTGCTCTTTGTTTTAGAGGGGTGAGAGGTTTTCAAAGGCTTGTAAGAGTGTAGTGGTTGTGAGTCGAGAGGGTGAGAAATACTGTGTGATTGTAGAAATTTATCATATAGTAATTTTTCAGTGTGTCGTGGTTTTTCTCTGGATTTGGAGTTTCCACGTTAAATTCTTGTGTTGTTAAATTGTGTCTATTTTTATTCTTATTTCTTGCTTCTACCAAGTTTGGATGGGGAACTGATTTCCCAACAGCGACTTCGCCATCCGAATCTCGCTTTCTCTTGTAGACCCACCTACTACCTATAGCTTCGAAGCCATCAGGCAGTTCAGTTTTCTCGTATACATCCATAGCAGTAATGGATTCTATTTCAGAAACCATGGCGTCGTACCAAGAATCTGCATCCAGATCTTTCATCGCTTGTCTATAGTTATCAGGGTCGACATCCTTTTGTTCATCAACAGGAAGAAGATCCGAAGACTCTCCCAAGAACATAAATCGATCGGGTTGGACTACAACCCTCCCACTATGACGAAGCGGTGGTGGTACAGCTGTGACAATGGTTCGTGCAGTATCTTGTGGTGCATTCACTTGCACATTTGGCTGGGGTGATGGAATCGCCTGTCCATTGCCTTCGATTTCTTGAAGGACAATCTCGGACCTTGACTTGTGTTCATTTATATAATCATGTTCCAAGAATCGTGCATTGGTGCTAACAACCACTTTCTGATCCTTAGGATTATAAAAATAACCATCTTTCGTTTCCTTAGGATATCCTATAAACAGCATTAACTTGCATCTAGGCTCCAATTTCTTCGCTTTCTTATCTAGCACGTATGCAGGACAACCCCATACCTTTATATGGTTCAAGCTGGGCTGACGCCCTAACCATAACTCGATAGGAGTTTTAGGACCCGATTTGGACGGTACCCTATTTAGCAAATAAACCGTTGTTTCCAAGGCATATCCCCAAAACGAAATAGGCAATGATGCATAGCTCATCATAGATCGTACAATTTCCATAAGAGTTCTGTTTCTTCTCTCTGCTACACCATTCTGTTGGGGAGTACTTGGTGCAGTCAATTGGGATGTAATCCCACATTCTGACAAGTATTGCAAGAACTCGTTTCCGAGGTATTCGCCACCGCCATCAGACCGCAATGACTTGATAGATTTACCCCTTCTCTTCTCCGCTTCTGCCTTGAATTCTTTGAATTTCTCAAAGCATTCAGACTTGCGTTGAAGTAGGTAAATATACCCATATCTTGAGTAATCGTCAATGAAAGTGACGAAATACTCATACCCTCCACGAGCCTTTGTGGACATCGGTCCACACAAGTCAGAGTGAATCAATTCTAACACATGTGAGGCCCTATTCCCCTTGGCCTTGAAAGGCCTTGCCGTCATCTTTCCTTCTATACAGGATTCGCAGGTTTTAAATGGAACAGCTTGAAAGTCTTTCAAGACTCCATTTGAGACGAGCCTTTGGATCCTATTTAGATTGATGTGGCCTAATCTTAGGTGCCATGCATGTGTATATTGTTCATGAGAAAAATGTTTCCTCTTATTCGGATTAGGACAGATTTGTGATGTAGATGCAACATGGACATAATTTTTAATTGGACATGTAATAGTATAGAGAGAGTTGTTCAAAATTCCAGAACAAATAGTCATGTTATTTTTCACGATAGAGACGCCTCTATCAAAAGTAACAGAATATCCATCCAAAAATAATTTTGAAACAGAAATTATGTTCCGCCGAAAATCCGGCACATATAAAATATCTCTCAAAACTAAAATGTCATCACCAAAACATAAAGATAAATCTCCAATAGCAACAGCTGCGACCTTCGACGCGTTGCCCATGGAGATGGTGATCTCATCACTTTCCAGCTCCCTTGTCGGCTTTAAGCCCTACAAGGTGTAACAAACATGATCAGTTGCCCCCGTATCCACTACCCATGAATGAGTAGAAAACGAAGCTAAACATGTTTCAGTTACTAAAACTTGTGACGTACCTTGTCCCTTTGCCTTGAGCATCGGACAATCTTTCTTCCAATGCCCAGTCTTGCCGCACTTGAAGCACTTTCCCTTTCCCATCGACTTCTTCACGCCGCCGCTAGGGGCGTTCACTTTGGCTTTGCCACTCCCACTAGCTTCGTTGTCATTCTTGCCCTTTGGACCTTGCCACTTCTTTTTCCCGCCTTTCGACGAAGAAGTAGATCCCTTGGCAGCGACAAGAACCTCTTTCCCTTTGCGCGTGCCCATGACTCCCTCTGTCGTAACTAGAGCATTCAACAACTCATTAAGAGTATAGTTGACCTTGCTCATAACGACATTGAGACGAAAGTTCTCATAAGATTTGGGGAGAGTGTTGAGGATGATATCGACCTTGGCTTCGCCCTCGATACCCCCTCCTAGCAGATCAAGCCTGTCAAACAGATTTATCATATGCATGACATGATCGTGCACAGGACTGCCCTCGCTCATAACACATGCTAAGATTTCTCTCATGATGTTAAAGCGGGCAGACCTTTCGGATTCCCCATAAACCTCAGAGAGATTTAACAAGATCGTCGCTGCATCGTCCATGCCCTGATGCTGGAGTTGCAAAGTTTGCGACATAGTCATCATAATATAGCACTTGGCCATATTATTAGACTTGTGCCACTTCCTATGCGCCTCACATTCCGCATCAGTCGACCGATCTGTTAAGGCCGCGGGACGTGGAGTGGTAAGCACAAAACTGTGCTCGTCAGCGTCAAGAATGTACATTATGTGGCGTTTCCATTCGGTATAGTTAGGACCGGTGAGAGGATTGCTAGCTAGAATGTTAATAATCGGAGACATAGACATATCTGAAAGTAAACAATTTAAACATGTAAGAACATGAACGCATATAGTTCGTGATCACTATTTTTTTATAGCAACAAAAATACCGCAACTAACACGGTGTAATCGTAGTATAAACAGCAATCGGATATCGTATCCACAGGGACTGTAAAACGAAATCACTCTATCTATTTCCTACACAAACTCTCACAGTATGCAAGTAAACAATTATAAAGGTGGATATTGAACTAAACTAACTAAATAAAACTAAAGAGCATAAAAACTATGATAATTAACTCAAATATAAGAAAAGCTCTGACCCTAGGGATGTACTTTCACTAATCAACTACATGTATTCAACCTATTGATTCAATTACCAATTTTAATCCAACCCTGATGAAAGATCACTATATTATTCACAAGCGTCTCTAACGACCACCTATGAACGTAGATTAATTAATCCCTTTTCGCATTCAAGACTCCAAGGAATAAATTAACTCCCAATAGCACATAAAGAATAGCTTCCTATAGCTTCACCTATCGCATTCAAGACTCAAGGCTAACACTATATCATGCATTCCTGAATCGGCTGAACAATTATCGCATTCAAGACTCAAACTGAACAGCTAAACATGTAAATCATTGATCAGATAATTCACAAGAGATTAAGCACCAAGAATCATGAATCATAAGTTGGAGGGCAAATTGATATCAATAAATCATATACACATAATTAATCAGCTATGTACAAACCCTAGGTTCAGATTAAAAGAATTAGCCAGACATAATAAAAGAAAGCAAAAACATAATTAATGAGAACTCAATTGAAAGAACTGAATTAAATAAAACTCTGAATAAAATAATTGTAGCGGCTTGAATCTTCAATCTTGTGGAAATCCAATCCAAGCTGTAAAAACTGGAAAGCAATAATAATCTAAAGCTATGAAACTGAGAAAATAAAGTTTGGGACTGAAAAACTAAAGCTGGGACCCCTAGATAGGTCAAAAGAAGACCTATTTATAGTGTCAGGGTAAAATACAGTGTTTGAGCTCGAAAATAACTTGGAAAAACGTAAAAACGCGGAAGGAAACGGAAACACGCCTAAAAACGGCGACCCGTTCGGCGATCGCCGTCTGGGTCGCCGAAAAATGGCCATTTTGCTCTAAGATTCGGCGATCGCCGAATTTTCCACCGGAGGCCAAAATTGAAACAGGGAATTCGGCGACCTGGCCGGCGGTCGCCGTCTGGATCGCCGAATTTTGACTGCTGCGCGCGACGTTTTTGTTTCGACCATAACTTTCTCGTCCGAACTCCGATTTATGATCCGTTTGCGCTCACGAACTCGTATCGAGACAATCTACAACTTCTATTTCAGAACATTGTTCCAAATTCGAACTCAATAAATCTGAAAATTCCTTCAAAGTTCGAGTAAGAATCATGTTTCACAAGATAAAGCAAATTAAGCACAAAACAACTATCCAACACTCAATTCCCTATAAAAATGACATCATATGAACATTAAAAACCATGGAAATATGAGTGTTATCAGTTCGTAACAATAATATTGTAACCTTTTGATAAAAACAATATTATTGAAACCTCCAACGGCTCAAAGAATTCCATATGTAAGCCACGTGGGGTGGACAGTTACACACGAACTCCTCAACCAGACTATTTACCTAGTCATTTAATTTCCATGTCAACTTAACCTTTTGACAAAAGAAAATTAATAGTTGGCACCTTGACTAGACCATATCATTATCAAGAAGGGACTCCGTGGGGATGTTGTACATTGTACTTGATATGATATCTAAGCAATGACCACATTTTAACCTTGAAAATTAAATTCTCGAAATTGACATACTCACTCGGACCATGCCGCTTTCAATTTAATTTTCTTGGTTATCTTATTTAATTCCATTCTCCAAAGTACTTGTGAAAATTACACAAGTAAGCCACGTGGGGTGGACGTTTACTGCATAACTCCCACTACTTTAATGGTTTAAATATTTTTTATCGAAACCTCTTCTGACAAACTTATGAGAAACAAATATGAAGTAAGCCACGTGGGGTGGACGTTTACTCACATTGCTAATCACTTTGTCTAGAGACCGCATGTGGAGGTCTAGAAATAATCTTAAAGACTTAAAATTATTGAAACTGCTTAGTCTTTTTAATTCAAAAGGTTTGTTCATGCTCAAGCACATAATCTTAATCATGCTTTTCTAGAACGCAACATATAAAACATGCTAGCAGAATTCTAAAACATGCTTAAGAAAACGATAAACCTATTATCATGCTTGTCTAAGCGCAGTTAATAAAGCATATTAACAAGCAGAGACAAACAAAGACAGGTAAAGAGCATAAGGGATTAACACCACAGCATGCAAAGAACAGTAATAAAGAAATTAAAATTCTTCGTGACCCATTCGTGGAATCCCAACATCTATTCTATTTTTAAAGAAAAATAAAATAAATTAAAAGCAAGCCCAAAAACTAAAACTCGGCCCGTCTTTGGAAAAACTAGGGTTTGGGCCCCCTAGGGTTTGGAAAACTGGCCACCTAGGGTTTGGAACCCCCTAGGCGCCGCCGCCTCATAGAGCAGCTGCCCCCGGCGTGCAGCAGCAGCCCGGCGCTGCAACAGCCCGGCGCGCAGAGTGGCCCGGTGCTGGCAGCTTCCGCCTGGTTCGGCTTCCCCAGCGTGTCCAGCAGCAGCAGCAGCATCCCTCGGTGCCTCCAGCATGCTCCAGCGCACAGCAACGTCAAACGACGTATTCCACGAATCAACAGACTACGAAGAATAGCACTAAAAACAACGCACATTATTAATCGTACATAAATTAATAATAGAGCCAAGAAATTAATCCTGGGCTCTGATACCAATTGAAGGAATATTAAACTGAATTAACGTTCCGCTTTGCCCGATGATCGTTTCTTGGTTATTATTAATTTATCATACAACGATTAATCCTAACATGCTCCTATGAATTTAACAGCTGCACGTAGGTGTTAGGAATTACTTACTTGTAAATCGGATGCACAAGTTGTTGATGATCGTGTCGAAAGACTCCAGTTCTGATCTTCTCGACTGTATCCCGCTCAGCTTTCACCGTTGGATGGACAACGAAATGTGAAAGTCCCAAGGCAGAAAAACCTCCCAACGTTTTTCTGCGCCTCCTCACAACTCTCAAACCCTAATAATTATCAGTGTGTGTTTCCTGAGAGCTGACAGCTGTATTTTATAATACAGAATAGAGAGGGGGGTGCCAACTTTTAGTAGGGAACGATTTCTAACCCTACTTGGGCTAGGAGACATTGGGCCAGTCCAGGGACCAGATACAAGGAATAAAGATGGGCCTCAAATAAATTAATTTATCTATGGTCAGCCCAGACCATAATTAATTTATAAATATCAGTTCATTCCACTAGAGAACCAATATTGACTTACCCCTTTATTGCCGGTGATGAGTCGGGGCTTGTATTTAGACTTATTAAATCCTCGTATTTAAAATATCCGACATCCATTAATTAATTAGAGCTCTGACAGCTTAAATTAATTAATCTCTTTGTAATCCTTAAGCAGTACCACTCAAACTTTATTATTGCGCCTGAACTTAATCAACCTGCAGGGTTTAGCGCAATAAATATTATTGAGCTCCTTAAGGGGATGTCATTATCCTATACGGATACGATTATCAATACAGATAATCAGATATCATATATTAACCGCTATCACCCAAGATACAGAGTACTCAAGTTACTATATAACTCTCGCTCATAGTAAGTCAAAGTGATAAACGAATCAACATATATATCTGACATCTTATTAGTATTAAGATCTTATAAGTCACCGAGATCTTTAATTCTTCACTTAAGTCAGATAGAAGAATATATCTCAATGTGGTCCTATCAATACGTATAACGTACCAGTATAGATAAGTAGTCAAGACAAACTACTTCCATCTATACCGCAACCTAAACCAATAACTTGTCCTAGAGTTATTTCGGTTGTGATCATATTATATCTCTTAAGGTTAATCCAATTATATGGTCTTCTGTGATCTACAACACACCATATAATCTACTTATATAGAGATAAAGAACATACATATGCAATCATGAACCCAATCAGATAGGAGATTAAATAGTTAACACAGGAATCATTGTATACAAGCATAAAACGTTCTTGCTTTCAGTATACAAATCCAACAACTGTTGGGATCGGGTCGAAAAATGCAGCGGAAATATTTTTTTTTTTTCGAAATTATAAATGAAACAACTATTATTTCATTCCAACGGCATTAACGACTTCACGTTAACATGATGAACGAGTGAGAAAAGAATCTCATACCTTTTCGCACTCCGGTTGATGTCGGGATTGGAAGCAATCGGTTGCTCGCAGGGATCCAAGCGTATCCCCTCTATCAAGTCCACACTTTAGCGACCGTGTCAAGTGATTAGTTCTTCGCTAGCAAAACTAAGCACTCTTGTGTTGTAGAGAAAATCAGAGAGAGAGCGAGCAGCCAGAATGAGAGAGAAAAGAAATCTGTAGAACCGTTTTTTAACTCTGTAGAGAAA
The DNA here is from genome assembly GCF_028751815.1 of Salvia miltiorrhiza. Classification (NCBI taxonomy): domain Eukaryota; kingdom Viridiplantae; phylum Streptophyta; class Magnoliopsida; order Lamiales; family Lamiaceae; genus Salvia; species Salvia miltiorrhiza. Next base: position 45,272,320 of record NC_080388.1, on the reverse strand, counting down.
CGATCCAATTAACCCTATAATTAACTGCCTTAATTATAGAATTAATTTATTTCTACAGTTACGTCTACTCAATAGACGCAGCGTTCCTTTTTCTCCAATCTAGAGAATACTCGGATATCTTATATCCGGATACAGCTACATATATATCCATATATATAAATCCGATTTTATTAGATTTAAAATTAATCTAATTAACTTTATCTCTAATTAAATTAATCCTATTAATTTAATATAGAATCAGACTTGTTAATCGAATTATATTCAACAAAACTAATTTAATTGAATATCTAAATTAACTCATTAATTTAGAACAAGTCTCAATATAATTAATCAAATCAATTAATTGGATTTAATTATTAAATCGATTCAATCTGACACGTTCTACTAAATTATGTGTGACCCTCTTAGGTTCACGAGTAGCACTAGTAACAGGCTTGTAACACTTTACAACTTAATTAATTTATCAGATAAATTAATTCACTTGAAATTAACTATTTAATTTCAAGAACCTATAAACCATGGGACCATCTAGCAAGTAGCATGGTCATCTAGCACTATGTGAAATAGCGAGTAAACCTATTTTGATTATGAATCGTCATACACGTACAATCCTTCTATCATCTAATTTCCCAATTGGATATTGAGTATGGAATTAAATCGAAAACTCAATATAATCCAATAATCATATTTTCAATTGAATTCAATAACTCTTTAATGAATCATAATTCATTATGCCCTGGCCAAGGTCTTCAAGTTATGAACAATGAAAACTATAGGAAATTCTCTTGTCTCACAAGTAATAGATTCTTTATTGACCACTCATTAATCTCCATATAAGTTCATATTTCATCCAACATAAAATCTTTAGTGATTGACTAGCAATCAGAAAATATATCAAAATGAAATAGAACTAATACAAGATTACTATAATGTCTCAAGTCAAAGGACTAATCGTATACTATCATAATATAGTAATTCTTATTTCGATAAAACAAATTCCACATAAGAATTTCTATCGGGTCAGTTCGGTGTACTTGTTCTCCAACAAGCACCCACATATATACACTTACGTCAACTACGTTAATGTTGATGAAACGCAACATTCTCATCTTATGAGTGTGCATCATATGTGCGAGCTATTTCCAACAATTCAATATCCTTTTCTTGAATAGTTATTTCACTCGGAACTATTTTAAGACCAAAGCTTTAAAGACATATTTCATAATCACCATCTTATGCGTGATCATATCTTATAACTCTTTATGGTCTAAGGACTTCATCTAAATCGCATAAGTTATTAAAAACAAATACATTAGATAAGTAAATGCCTTTATTAATATAAATTCCAATGAGATTGAATTTACATATAAATAAAAATGACCAATCTAATTGGTGCGCCGGGTGTAACTCTTTCATGCGCGCATGTCATGGTCGCGCTTAGGCCCACCATTCAGGATGCCTTGAGGATGCTCGAAGGCGACATCGACATCCCTCGTCTGCCTCTCACCGCCCACCACCTTCTGCAAATGCCCTCCAACTATTATACCCATACCACATCTACAACTCAGGCCTCTGCACCTACTTGGACAACTACTAGTTCATCAGGATTTTAGATTTACAACATACCTTGTATTGCTTCTAAATCTACACAAACACAAAATTATTTCCATTGTATTGGAGTTTCATATATACATTGATTTTCAAACCGGATACATACTTAAACAACATATATCCTAGCATTTGATGCATAAGAATGGCAATATAGCCATGATCAAACCACTTCTTTACTGAAAAACAAACAAGAAGCATAAAATCACACAACCTACTACAGATGTAGTAAGAGTCCCATTATAAGAATCCTAATTTACAGTGCCTTGACAGCTCGGAACCTGGGCTCTTTAGGCAGAAACTTCTGATCAGCATAAACAGACATGTAGTCTCCAAACACAAAGCTGGGATACTCTGGGTGGACCTCCTCGACGAGCAGCTGAGGGGCCGGCTGAATGGTGGCCGTGGTGGAGGGATTGTAGAAGGAGGCAATGGACCCTCTGTTGCCGTGTGGTGTGGCGAGAATGCGGTGCCAGACGCTCTTGTACCTGCCGTTGCTGAGCACCTCCACCTGATCACCTGTGTTGATGACTATGGCGTTTCTGAGAGGCTGCACATCCACCCACTCTCCATCTTTCAAGATTTGGAGGGACTCCACCTCATCATCTTGGAACAGCAGTATCACCCCACCCGCATCCGTGTGGGCCCGCAGCCCCGCCACCCTCTCCGGCTCCGGGCACGGTGGGTAGTGGCTCACCTTCGTCCCGAAAAAGGCTTCTTCTTCTTCTTCTCCGCCGTTGAATGCCCTCTTCATGTACCCTTTTGGGAGGCCCAAGTTCTCATCCATTGCTTCCATCACTCTCATCGCCAGTTTCTTCAGTTCGCTTCTGTACTCTTCCATGGTCTCCCTGTTAATTAAACCTCCATTCATAAACATTTCATCTCATCACATCACCAACAGATAGAAACATTTTCTTACTTGAAGCCAGCAGTTTTGGAGGGCCATTCTTGAGCATTGTGATCAGTCAGCAAGAACACATCTTCCCAATCAAAATCTTCAATCCTCTCATCACTCTGCTTCTCCTTCAACTTCTTCACCACTTCCGACTCCTCGAAACCGGCCTCCCTCTCCACCTTGTAGCATTCCGACGCCACCTTCTTCACCCTCTCCAGGAGCTCCTCCGAGTCACAAACATCAAATCTTACCATGTTTAATCATTCAACATTATATTATTTACAAGTGCTAATTAATTCCAAAGTAAATGGACTAATATATATAGTGACCTGAAAGAATCCCCACTCTTGACAGCAATGAGCAATCTCAGCCAGCGTCTTGGCCCTCTCCTCTCCTTCCGTCTTCGAGAAATCAATCACCGGAATCGCCATTGATAACACAGCCAAGAATTTAAACTTTGAGTATTATAAAATGGACTAATATTCAACTTGCTTTTCAATGTGTTTGAGCGGTATATAAGGCTTAACTATGAAGGCCTATTTATAGTATGGCAAGGATTTTCCTGTTAGTTTGGAATGTCAGCGCTTCTGTTATTTAATTCCAATAATTACGTTTATTTAAAGAAGCAGCCGTTGGAGTCATGCAATGGACGGTGACACATTGTCAAAAGCTCGAAAAGGTCAATGATTTTTTCATTTGGTGAATCAGATGTTTGCTATCCCACAACACAAGCAATCTCTGCCGACTGCATCTTTGATTTCTTCATATATTTCAAAGTCAATATGTTTTTGCCCAACTATACAAAGGGATTTTTGCTATCCTCTACGAGAGAATCATTTGCTTACATGTTGTCGAATTTTTCATCCTAGAATTCTATTGTTTTCTTTCAAAAAATGAGTAGATATGATTATGTTTGTTTGTTTTTTCTACAATTAATGAATAGATTATGTTAAGATAAAATAATTATCTCCGATAAATAGATGAAACAAGAAAGAAACTCAGTAGAAGTGAAAGTCAATTTTAGTAGTTAGTTAGTGAACCACCAAGTTAGTTAACTTTCAACATTATTTTATTTTTAACTTTTCCATCATTAATTCGCTTGACTTTTTACGACAAATGAAATGCTCTGCTTTTGTATGATGAGATATTGTTGTATAGTAGTAAAAAATTATTCGGCTAGTCTGTAACGTAGTCTAAGATAAAATTATTCGGCTAGTCTGTAACGTAGTCTAAGGTAACGGATATGCTAGGCGGACCGCATTGAGCACTTCCGTTCTGATTTTGACACGTCACTTTTTAAACCCATTTTTCGGTTTACCCCATTTATGAGCCAAACCGGTTCTATTCTAAACCAATACAACCGGTTGACAAGTTGACAACATTTTCTGGTATTTTTAAGGCAAATTTTTGAAGGGCTGTTTCTTTTTTGTTATCGAGATATGTGTGCGGCTGTTGTAAGAACACGTATTTAATGGAATGTTTTTAGCATTTGTATTTTTGTAGAACATGTAAATATGTAATCCATATAGCCACCATTTGTTTTTGATGTACTTTAATTTTTTTTAAATTCTCATATGTACGATGAAGAGTATTTTAAATTCTAAAATATAAACCAACCGAAAATTCGAAAAACTAAATTTTAGTACTTTAAGGGTGCGTTCTCTTCGGTTGTAAATTTATCATGAGAAAATGAAGGATAAATAAAATTTCACCCTTTAAATCCTTCATTTCTTCTCTTGTATTTCCTACTTGACCCTTTAAATCCTTCCTTTCTTCTCTTGTATTTCCTACTTGACCCATACTCATTCCTCATTTACATTACAAATGAGGGATAATATTATCACACCATTTTTGGAGGGATAATATTATCCCTCATTTGTAGTGTAAATGAGGAATGAGTATGGGTCAAGTAGGAAATGAGGGATTTAAAGGGTAAAATTTTGATTATCTCTCATTTTCTCATGATAAATTTACAACCAAAGAGAACGCAGTCTAATTATATTGTAGTTCAATTAATCCAAAAAATGAAACATGAGTATTTTTTTATCATGCACGGATAATTTAGAATATACAATAACATTTGACTATATTACTATCCATCTACTTATCAAAGTATGTTTGTCAATTATAATTATTTTAATTTATCTCGTAAATATATTTTTCTAACTTGATATTTTATTGCATAAATTATTTATTTTATAGTCTTGCATTTTAGTACAATTTTACTAAATACTCTTTTCGTCCCACCGAAAGTGAGTCGTATTCTTTTTTATATCGTCCCATGAAAGTGACTCATCTCTATTTTTCAACAAAACAAGGGGAATTAAGAGTTTAATTAGAAAAAATAAATTTGCTCTTATTTTCCCTTAATACTCCCTCCGTCCCAATATTCAAGTCCCGTATTCCTTTTTGGGCCGTCCCAATATTCAAGTCCCCTTTCCTTTTTTGGCATTAATTAGCATACAATTAATAGATTTAATTATGTCTCTCTCTCCTCTCACAAACCAACCCACCTGCCTCTCTCTCTCTCCTCACTTCTCTCTTCTCTCTCAAATCAGTCATCTCCCCCCTCTCTCCTCTTCTTCTTTCACCGCCTCGCCGTCTCCACCTTCCACCGCCTCGCCGCCTCCACCGCCTCTCAGCAGGAATAAGGGCGGCGACTCGCCGGCCCCTCAGCAGCGGCGAGGGTCTCCACCCAACCCCCAATTTCACCGCCTCCCTCCTTTCCCCTCTCTCTCTCTTCTCGCCTTTTCTCTCTGAAACAAGGCTCGCCGCCGGCCTTCCTTCCCTCACGCCACCGGCCTTCCTTCCCCTACGACCGCCGCCCGTTTTCCTTCCCCAATTCCAGAAACCTTCAAATCCGACCAGATGGAGCGACGAAGGTGGAGCTCCTGCTGCCTCGCCGGAAATCGAGCACAGCAGCGGCGGTTCGCGGAGATTGGTGTTGTTGTGTTGGCTTGTTGTGTTGGGTTGTGCAGTTGGTGTTGATGTGTGAGCGTCAGTCGGGGGAGAGAGGTGAATCGAAGCTTGAGGGGCGGAGGAGCGTGAATCGAAGCTTGAGGAGCGTGAATCGAAGCTTCGGGAGAGAGGTGAATCGAAGCTTGAGGAGCGTCAGTGCGGACGCCGGAAATCGAAGCTTGAGGGGCAGATTTAGAGATCTAGAGTTTCAGTGTGATTTAGAGAGATGAAGGTTAGGAGAAAGGGGGAGGCGATTGCCGGCTTTGCTAACCGCTGCGGCTGCCAGAAATCGAAGCTTGTTGTGTTGGCCTTGCTAACCGCTGCGGCTGCCGGATTTCAGAGGGAGGCTGGCGGCGGAGTTGCCGGAGGAGGCGGCTCTCTCCTTAGCGATTTAGCGATTGAGTGTTTTGTGTGGGTGTTAATTAAGAAATAAAATAATACTAATTAAAACACTAATTATGTGGTCCCTATTGTTTTTACATCTACTTTAACTCTTCTAAATACCCGTGCCCAAAAGAAAGGGGACTTCATTATTGGGACGGAGGGAGTATAAGTTAAGGAGGCAATTAGCACAACCTTGACTTTGGAATTAATTTTTTAAAAAAAGAATTGATTAATAAAGATGGTAAATCATTTGTTTTAAATATCATTAGTTATTTTATTTATTTTACTTAAATTTAATTCAAAATCACTAATTACTTAAATATCTACTTAAGCACAAAATTAAAAACATACCTAAACACTTAAACATTAACTTCTTAAATCTCGGGCCCAAAAGAAGTGTCTGACTTATGGCGGGACGAAGGGAGTATAAAATATACATATATAATTATTGAATGTTAAAAGTGTAAGTTGAACATAAGTATTTTTCATTATATTTTTCGTTATATGAAATTACTGATATACTCACCCTTCATTCTAGTTTAATGGGCCACAAGGCTTGGATACAGATGTTAATAAACGAATAATTTATAATAAAATACGAGAGTCAAAGTTATTTTTTTTAGGCTCTATTTGTCCAAAAAGTAAGAAATAGAAATGAAGATATTCTTTTTTTAAACGAGAAGAGATGCAATTATGTGTGTGCCACAATGACATATGATGTAAATTAGGGCCGCCAATGGGCCTGGTTCGATTATAACCGAATCGATGTTTCAATTAACCGGAACCAGATATGAGCGATTTCACTAACCGCTAACCAAATCGATTAAAATTTTGATTAACCGAATGGTTAATCGGTTAATCACAAGTTCCGATTAATTTAATTTAAAAAAAAAATGCATTGTCGTTCCTACTCAAGGGATTCAAATATGTGCCCTTAGTAAGAAAAGAAAAAGTTTTATCCACTCCACCAACTCATCATTTATGTTTTATAAAACAAAAAATTCTTTATTAAAAACTTTTAATTATTTTTTATTACTTTATTTTAATTTTAAATTTTTAAAAATTAAATGTAATTTTTTAATTATTGATTCGGTTAATCGGTTTTAACTGATTAGTTACCGATTAACAGAATTTTAAAGAATTCGATAACCGAAAACTGTACCGAATTGATGAAAGTCAGTATAAGTGGGATTTTCCAATTCTATGAAATTGAATTTCCATTTCATCAAATCGAACTCGAGATTTCAAAAATATAATATCCAATGGACCAATTTGATGAAATTGATTCCAAATTTCATTAAATTGAATTGGAGATTTCATATTGAAATTGAATCGCAATTTCATCAAATTGAATTGGAATACAATGTGGTATGTATTCCCATTAATTAAACCTTAGGATTTCTGGAGCGAATGGCGTAAGTAGCCGCAAGAAATCCTTAGCCGGCAGCACTAGCTGCCGGTAAAAAATCTGCACGGCTAGTGCCGCCGGCTAAGGATTTCTGGCAGTTAATTACGTCATTCGCTACAAAAAAATTATTTCCTTCATAATAAACATAATATTAAATTTTTATGTCTTCGTAATAATATTTTTAACACACAAACGTCCCTACAGTACATATGTTATAATAAAATATTGTCACGAAGGCTAAAAAATCATGATTATGTGTATAATGAACAAACAAAAAATTTAGAGCGAATGACGTAATTAGCCGCTAGAAATTCATAGCCGACGCAATTAGCCGATGGTCAAAAAGCTTCGCAGCTAGTGCTGCCGGCTAAGTATTTCTAGCGGCTAGTTATGTCATTCACTTAAAAAAAATTCTTTCCTTCATAATACACAGAATCATGAATTTTTTGGCCTACGTAATAATGTTTTTAACACACAAACGTGCCCTAATTTTTTCAAAATTTTCAAACCTACAGTATATATTAATACAGGAAAGTGACATGAGTTGGCATTTATGGCCTCTTTATCAGAATTTGTACCAATTTTAACTACCTATCTTACACAACTCTTACACAATTGTACTTGTGTAAGAACTTTTACAAAAAATCATGCATGTCTATCACCATCACTTTTACTTTTGGGTAGTTTTATAAGACATGTTATATGAGTAGGTAGTTTTGTAAGATAGATTATAAGGGTGGGTAGATTCGCCTATTAAGACTTAAAATAATGTGTTTTATTGGAACTTCCTATGATTTAAACAATATATCCTTAAGAGGATCAATAGATGCACAACCATTATTATCACCACATTTTGTTACATCTCAAATACTTACATTTATTAGATATTTGATTTATATTTACTGAACATAAGTGATCGTTTTATACAAAAATATGTTGTTACATATATTCAAAAGAAATTATATATGTATTATAACTATTACCTATAAAATATACTTCATATGTCCCCCAAAATTATGTATACCTTTCATTTTTTGTATGTCTCCCAAAATCATGCATACCATATTTTTGGACCCTACCCGTCATATAATTCTTACAATTTTATCATTTTAACTTACATCATTTACACATAATCTACTTAACAATACCCTCAATGTGAAACCATTTCTCCACTATCATTACTACAAATAATTTTTTATTAAAACTCGTGTCAGAGTCAACCATGCATAATTTTGGGGGACGAAGGAAGTATGAGAGATTGAAGATAACTAATGCAATAAATTATAGTATTATGATTATATTATAATTAAACGTCGGGGTTGTAATTAATACACAATCATGATTGATTAATCATAAATTGTAAATATTCTACATTTGTTGATTAAATATTCAAGAATGAATAAATAAATAAGTATCTTAAAGTCTATTTTTAATTATAAATCTTATCAATATCAATATCAATATTTTAATAATATTATAAATATTTTTAGAAAATTTTATTTTCATTTTATCCATATGACTTACAAATACAATAAAATATTTAAAATATAAAAAAGTTAACTAATATTTTGATTGGGACAATTATGAAAAATTACAAAATAAAAAAAGTATTCATAAAATATGAAATAGACAAGATTAATACTAATAAAAAAAATAAAAAAAGTTATTTCTATAATTAGTAAGTTGGTTTTGATGGGAAAATAACTTATGTAAGTGATTGTGTGTTTATATATATAGACTTAAAATTGATACTATTGGAAATTAACTTTATTGGTATTATATGGAGAGATACTCCCTCCGTCCCACCTCCATAGTCCACTTCATTTTTTCACAAATATTAAGAAAATACAATAAATAGTGCTTGGAAAATTCAAATATTACTTGGAAAATACAAAATATATGTAATTATTTATTTTTGCCCTTATTTATTCTATGTTTGACTATATTTAAATAAGATTACTTTGGTAAAAAAAAATTTAATGCTAATTTAATTTAGAAAGTGAAATATATTGTGGGGCATCTAAAAAAGGAATAAGGGATTATGAAGGTGGGGCGGAGGGAGTAATATTTTTAAAAATAAATTTTAAGTTGATATTGATGATCTCTCTTTAGAATTAATGGGAAAAGGGTATTTACATAAGAGTATTTGAGCACTGAATAGCTATTCATTTTTTTCTTAGGTACGTGTTAACACAAAATTTTGCACACCTTCCGAAAAACATGAAAATAACCTTCCGGAAATTTTACATTCAAAACCAGGATTTATAGTGACCGGTTGTATTGGTTTAGAATAGAACCGGTTTGGCTCATAAATGGGGTAAACCGAAAAATGGGTTAAAAAAGTGACGTGTCAATATCAGAACGGAAGTTCTCAATGCGGTCCGCCTAGCATATCCGTTACCGTAGTCTAAGGGTTAAGAAAGGAAGTGTCTTACCTACACCTTGGGCAATGCCCATTGTTGCTAGGATTGTGACACATGGCACTCTTCCAATACCCTCTTTTCATTAATAACAAATCAACTCCTTAAATTTTTTCAAAAAAAACAACTACCCCACTAAAGTTTCAATATAGACAGAATAACCATTCAAACATAAAATCATGCAATTAAACAAAATATGGCCCAACATGCTTCCGTAACACTTCAAATAAATTTAGACATAGATCAACATTATACCTTCGTCGACTGGTCTTCTTCAGGAGTCAGTTCTCGTTGCGTTTTACGGACCGTCTGCCCCCAGGCTTCGTCCAACCACGCACTCGCAAGAGATGGTTGCAACCTTCTTCCTTCACTAAGTGCCGACGTTGAATACTTTGTTGAAAAATGAAAGATAAATTTTACTAAATCGGAAAATTGGGCAAAATTAAAGCGTTTATAGAGGAATTATAAAATATTTAATTTATTTCATAATATCTCCCTAAGGGAGGAGACAAACTTGTTTAGCTACTCATAGGTAGCTGATACTTGTATACATAAAATAAAAAGAAACTAAAACTAGAATTGAAAAACTTTGAAAACAGAAATTAAAATTACAAAGATAATTTTCTAGAGAGAGAGTGTGGTGTGTGAAAAGGTTGTGAAATTTTCGATGATCTCTTCCTCTCCAGAGCTTCCGTTTATATAGAGGTTTGAGACCCTCTATAATTGCTTGGTGGTTGGCCTCGGATTCTTCCTTCATGGCCAGCTCATTCAGATTGTGACGTCCACCTTCTTTTGTCGGCCATCATTGTCGACACTAGTTAGTGTCTTCACATGGGAGTTGAACCTTCCTTTATCATTTTGTGATAATGGTTGGTGAGGTCCAGCTACTTTTTCCTCCACTCAGCCTTTATTTTCGGTGAGTGGTACTTTCTGGTCCCATACTCCATTATTCAGTTGATAATGCTGTGAGGGGCCAGCCTGCAACTTTTCCACCATCCTTTGTCTTTTTTTGATGGGTGGAGCTTCTATAGAATTACCCACTTTGGTTAGTGGGTAGTTGGCCTGCATTATTATCCACCCACTTTCGTCGTTTCTCTTTTAGTGGGTGGTCCTCCTGTCCTGAGTCACATGACTCCCTTTTCTTTGTCGGGCTCCTTACTTTTTTGGTGCCCGCGGTGCTCGTCCATGTGGAGTCTTGTGCTCCTCATATTCGTCAGACCGGAATTTCTTCTTGTTAGGCTTTGGAAAGAAGCCTTTGCCGAACTCCGGTTCTTTCTGCGTGGGACACTCTGCGCAGATGTGATCTACCCAATGGCCCAAATGAGCCATGTTGCAGAACTTGCGCCGGGTTTCTTTGCTTCCCGCCACCTTGTTGTGCCAGAGAGTCTGCCTTTTCTCTTCGAAGGCCTTCTCCGCGAAGCTTGTTGTTTTTCCTGTCATAGAATTTAACAGAAAAGATCCAAGTCCTGCATTGTGAGAGAACTTGAATTGGTATTTTACTTTGTCCATCTCTGTGAGACAGACCCATAGTCCCCATGCACGTCTTGTAGAGATTTGATCCTCCGTAAAAGTTGTGACAATGGAAACTTCATGATTGGGTGCCTTAATTCGGTTCAAGGCCTCCGTGTTAGGTCTCTGAAGCTTAATGAAATGGCATGATTCCCTTTGCCTGCTGGTTCTGGAGCTGCACTGAGAAAATATAACTCCAAAATGTCTCCCCTGTTAAGGGACTGGTTGTTCGCCCAAGCATCATAGACTGTCTCTTGGATCCACCTGGGTAGACCCTTGATTTCACTGAATGCTGGCGATGTAGTATAAACTGAGGCTAATGCCCCGAATTCATACCACTCTTTGACCTCCTGAGGATTAGCTCCGGTGGTCATCCAGATGCGAGGATATTTTCCCGCAACATCAACCCGGTAATAACTCGGATTAAGTCCCTTTCTGGTATTGATTTTCTCCCACCTGGACTGATAAATCTGCCATACAGGAGAAATTTCAATAATATTAGTATCAATCTTAGATTTGCCTGTCAATGGCCTAAGACTGATCTCTCCCTCTTTTACCCCAGAGGTGGAGGGTTGACATGTTGGTTTGGGTGGTGAAGCCTTAGCAACATTTTCTTCTTGAGGATCCGGTTTTGACACCTTAGCCTCAGAACTTGTACTAGGGGTATTTGAATCCCCTGCTACAGGTAATCCGGCCTGTACGGTAATGCCTGCTTCGATCATGGGAGCCATGATCCCGCGCAGGAGCGGCTTGTGGGTTGCATCATTAAGATTTAACATCTTATTGATACATTCTCGTATACGGTTAGACACTTTGGATTCATCATCCGTTTGTATCATTCCCGCTTGTTTGGCATGGAGTAAGCACTCTTGCCATTCTTGTTGTAGCATCTCCAGGTTGTCCAGGAGCTGCCTCTGGTTCTCCATGATAGAGTCAACCTCAGTTGGCTCCATCTCTTGTTAGGAAATCTGCAAGAACAATATCATCAGATTTCAAAATGACAATATCAAATTCATAATATTGGCATTCTGCTTGCCATCTTAGTAATCTAGCCTTTTCAGGTTTAGATTCTATATTTTTTGTTAAGAAAGCTTTAACGTTAGTGTTATCAACTTTCAAAACGAATTTCTTAGCGAGTAAGAATAGCGGCCATTTTTTGAACGCTTTTTTGACTGCATAAAATTCTTTCTCGTTAATGTGCCATCGCACAGCTTCTTTGTCGGAGAAGAGACCGCTACAGTATCTGCAAGGTTCTTCTCCATAAGGGGTGATCTTTGTGAGCACGGCTGCCCACCATGAATCACTTGCGTCTGTATAGAGGACCAAGTCATCCTCATCTTGTGGTATTGAAAGTTTTGGGAGATTTTTGCAAATCCCCTTCAACTTCTTCATACCCTCCCGATGTTCTTTCTTCCATATGAATGGAACATCTTTCTTCAGTAGTGGACTAAAGATTTTTCTGTGTTCTGCAAGGTTCTTGATGAACATCCCTGCAAAATTGACAACTCCGAGAAAGCTTTGGAGCTGCTTCTTCTCCTTGAGATCCTCCGGGAAATTCTGGACCTTTTCCACTATGTGGTCTTGTAGAATTATTCCAGATTCATCAATCTCAATCCCCAGAAACTCCATCTTTTGGGTGGCTATAACTGCCTTCTTTTCAGACAGCACTAGTCCTCCTTGCTGACAAACATCCGCAAAGATCTCCAGATGCCTGACATGTTCATGAATGTTCTTTGATGCAATAAGAATGTCATCAATATAAACAAACATAAACTAAGAATAATCTTTGAAGAGATTATCCATCTTTGTTTGGAATATCTGAGGCGCGTTGGCTAACCCCATTGGCATGACATTCCGAACATAGTGTCCTTGTGGAGTTGAAAAGGCTGTGAACTTCTTACTTCCTTCCTCCATGCGAATCTGGTAAAAACCTGATTTGCAATCAAACTTTGAGAATACCTTTGCACTTCTGATGCAGTTGATGAGGTGTTCTCTTCTCGGGATGAAATATCCGTCAAACTCAAGAATATCATTAATCCCTTTATAATTAATGACAAATCATGGTTTTCCTCGCTTGATCTCTCCATGATTTCTCACCAGAAATCCAGGACTGCTGTAAGGCGAATTCCCTGGTTCGATCAGCTTCAAATCAAGGTATTCCTTGATTATACTCCTCATATCCTGTTGATCTTGAGTGTTCATCAGGATAGGTCTGAATCTCACGAACTCATGCTCCTTTCCAGTTTTAACTTTCAAGGTGGCTTTGAGTTGATTCTTATTCCACCATGCCAAAGGATCCTCGTGATAACACTTCTGGATTCTTCTTTTGACATCGGCTATGGACACATGTTCTTCTTCCCTAATATCTTTGTGTAATATCAAGGAAACTTTGAGGATTTGTGTTTCTTCCTCGGAGAGATCTGGGAATCCCTTAGCTCTGCATTTGAGCAGAACTTCTCCGAATCTCCTTTGATCCTTCATTTGTGGTCTCCGGAGTCTGCCATCATCACCACGCTTGCTGGAAAATTTTAATGGCATCGAGCGATTAAAAGCTCCTTTGAGCCTTTGCACAATGATTTTGTGGTCACAATTGGTTGTGAACACCAGCCTCCTAGCCTCATTGTCCTGTGTATATCGCTTGAAGGTTTGCAGAAAATTATTGCCGAATAATATATCTGCTCTGGTATCATGGAAATATATCGGTTGAGTCTTGACCTTGTACCAAGGTGTTTGTCCTGCGCCTCCGATCAATATCTCCGTCTGTTTTACTCCCTTAGATAGGAGCAAAATCTTTTTGGAGAAATCCCTTCCTACAATTCGAGGCAGTTCTTCTTCAACTTCTGCTGGAAAGACTCCTCGTTTTGCTGCACAGATTCCTGCTCCTGAATCCACATAGGCAGCAAAATATTCTGCTTTAAATTTCTCGTATAACATCCCTACAGAGATGTATATCGAGAATGGACTTGTCATTGGATTATCAATCTTTGATTTCCGATTGTGATCTCCATTCCTCCTGCTTTCCATGACCATGGCTGATAGCTGTCAAGGAAATTGCGTCCTAAGATCAGGACATCAGCTTCTTGTTCGGCTTGACCCTCAATTTGGATTTCAAAGCCTCCGACCACCAGTGTTCCGATATATCGGTTACTTTCTGGATTCGCCAAATAATACAACGTGTTGCAAGGAAATTGATTTTTCCTCTCGGTTGTATCAAATCTTGTGGAAACCCTTCTCCATCCTTCGGGACATTTGAGCTTGACTCTCATGTCTGGAATTGGTGTTTCCTTAATTGCCCTTCTCTCATAGGAATGAGAAAAACTTCTTGCTAAAGGCCTTGAAGTCAACCTATCTCCTTGGAATGATAGCTTTGGTGCTCCTAATCTAAGACTCTGTTCATGGCTTAGCACCTGCTTGTCTCCTACATCGATGTCGATTTCCCTGATCTGGGGAATCTCCACTCGGTTTGGATTGACTGTTTGGCTACTACTTTAAATATTTCTGGAATTTCGATAAATTCTTTTCCCAGAAATAACTCCGTGTGATGAGAATTTGATAAGGCATACGAGACTTGATAAGTCAGCGAGTATGGCCTATTATGAATCCTGTAGATTATAAGCGATTTGAGGGTAAAATTCGGTTATAATCTTCTTGGCATAGAGATTGCCTGAAAAAGCTCCAAGAACTGCTTCTTTGGCATCTCTCAACCTCTTGTCGCAGAGTGCGACATCAATTGGTTGGTCTGTCCCGGAAAAGAGAGCAGATTTGATTACTAACTGAATTGCTCCAATATGAATCCATTTCATCGTACTAGCGACTTCTGGTTTCATTCTTTGAAGATCTCGCCGTATATTTTCGGCTGGAACGAGCTGGATCTCCACCTGATTGCTTGTAATCTCGATTGGAAGCGCCAATTCTCGACTGGTAACGCCGAAATAGACATGGTGCCTCCTTCTAAATGGAATCAAGCTGTGTAAAACTTGATTCAGTCTCCCATTAGAAAACCCTTGGTATGTTTGTACCTCCTCGGTTTCTTTCTTGAGTTTTTTCACGAGTTTTTTCACTACCTCCTCTTGTGGAATCAGAAAATGGCTAGAGAATCCACTCTGATCCTCCTTTTAGGTGTGATAGACCTCGTGCTCTTCTTTAGTCTGACTCGTCTCCGGTTGATCCATTGGTCCAATCCGAATCTTCAGAGCTAAAGATTTCTTCTTGTTCGTATATACTCTCGTAAGAGGATATATCTTCGAATTGATATACGGGTATCAATTCCTGGTGGTAGATAGCATCTTCGATATCCGGTGTGGATTCAAAGATTTTTATCTTCTTTTCCTCGTTGTCTGGGCAATTAGTTGAGATATGCCCCTTTGCACCGCACGTCCAGCAGTTGCAATTTTTGAAACTTTCATTTGTTTTGGCTTAGGTTCGCCTGAAAGTTTTACTTGCCGGGATTCTCTTTTGAGATGAAAACCGGCTTCTTGATGGTCCGCTCCGTTGGCCTGATTTGTAGGAGCGTGCCTTCTGTCTGGTCCACATAGTTCTTGGCTTCCAAGAACTCCTCTTTGATCTTTTTTCATAGGGTTGGTACCTATGTTTCTTTCTGTTCCTCCGTTGATACATCAACTCAGCTCCGATTTCTGTTGGAAGATCAATGTTGTCGCACATCAATGGAGATCTTTTATTGAGTCTTCTCAATTTCTTGAGATTTCTCTGGTCCGCTGCCTTCTGGCACCATTCAGACAGCTTTCTGTGAACATAAGACATCCTTCTTGATGCACTATCAAGAGGATAATCTCCTGGTGACACGTACTCGTTGATGAGTATCTCCCTCCATGGACTCGGAAACTTTGTGAAGAAGAGGTCCTTGGCAGTTTGATCATCAACTACCCCCATATGAACATATAGGGTATACAGGCGCAGAAATTCATCGAGAGCTTTTGGCTCTAGCACTACCAATCTCAGATTGTAAAGTGCCTGTCGATATTTTTTGCGCTTCTCCTCTGCTGATCCTTCGAAAAAACCCATTCCAAGAAAACGGATTTTTATCTGCTGGGTTGCCACTTCAAGGATTTCTGAAGCTGATGTTTTGGTAAACAGCTCATTCTTTTCCTTGATCTCCGCTTTTTCCCAGTATTGTTTTGCCATACCAGCAAAACTTGCCTCGAAGATCTTGACAAATTCTTCTTTGTCATATTCTATCGTGGCAATCATGATCCTCATTGCTGAAGCCCATTCGTCGATGAGTCCTTCCCAATCTTTGAAACTGGCTTCATCGAGGTTAAGAATCAATCCGTATGGATGGATTGGTTCAAGTGTAGCCTTGCCTACAGGAGTATCCCGCATCTGAGGCCTGCGTCGTCTGGTTCGTTGATAATGGCCCGAATCTTCTTGAGCCCCATCTTTTTTGGACGACCCTGCTTGTTGATGCTCGGCTTTCGGCATCTCTCCTTCTTGGTTCATCTTTAGATCAACCATATTGAGGTTAGCAAAGGATTCTGCTAACTCTTGTAGATCTTCTAATCCGATACGATCAAGGCTATTCATGAGATTTGCCTTTCATGATTCGGATTATATCCTCCGGCCGCAACTCCTTGGGTGCTGCATTGAGTGGTAGTGGATACGTCGGGTCTTTAGACCATTTATTCTGAATTTTTCCGGAACATGGTTTTCGCCTTTCAATATCCTCCACCTTCTTCTTGATATCTTGTAAGAGGATTAAGATTTCCTCTTGCTTGATAGATATCCGGCTCATCTCCAGTGGTAGATCATATAGCTTGTTGCCATAGAATTCCACCGTCATTTGGATCTCCCGCAAGTTGACATTGTCGGAAGAGCTTGGCTCGATCTTGTGGTAGCTTGGAAAAGCTACTCCCGCCTTGTCCTTTAGTTCCATCAAGTATGATATTGTTGATGGAGGTTATCCCTGGCTCGTCGGTTTGCCGATCTGGCCTCGGCATTCTCTAATAGGGCATCAAGATATCCCTGGATGTTCGTAATAATCTCACGAACAGTCTCCTCGTCCTCGGTAATGTTGATCATAAGGGATCGCCAATACCATCGTAATTCGCCTAATAGGCGACTGTTGTCTCTCTCCAAAGATTGGAGAGAAATCCTGTATACAAGACATCTCGGACACTCGTCCGGATCCATACCAATTTTTATGGAGTCTCCTCCCACATAGGTTAATCATAAAATAAATTAAATATAATATAATTCCTCAATAAAAACCCGCTCTGATACCATTTTAGGCGAAGCGCGGGGTGCATGAAATTTTTTGGGAGTTATTCTGATTTTTGCACAAAGTATGTGGGGTTTTTAAGCAATAAAACATTTTTAAGAGGTCAAAATAATAATGTTTGAAGCTTAGAAAAGTTACCAATTAAAACCTTCCACTTGTCATGATCCCAACGTAGAAGTGTATTGCCCAAAGTGTAGGTAAGATATTTCCAGAAAGGAGGCTTTACAATATTTTATTCTGGAGGTCAAACATTTTTTTATTCAACAACGTACATTTGACAACTCCTCATTATTATTTTTTGTTTGCTTTGACGGTAAATCCTTTTTATTAATCACATTATTAATATTTTCACAATAAATACTTTTTTTGTTCGTTTTGACGGTAAATCCTTTTTATTACTAATTATTTTCTTCGTTCCATTAATAATGACTCATTTTTCTTTCTTTTATATATCCCATTAATAATGGTCCTTTCCATTAAAAAAAAAATTACTCTCTCACAAAAGGTTGTGGATTCAACCATTATCTATCACTTTATTATTTAATTATTCTTTTTTTTAATTATCGTGTTCAAAAGTAAGAAATCATACTTAATGGAACGAAGACCGTACATATTATTATTTTCACAATAAGTTATACTTCAAAAGTTAGGTATGGACCGTATGGTCGATTCAAATAACACCGATTGTCTGCAAAACACACAGAATGGATAAATCACACTTATAAAATCACACTGTATCACATACTCAAATCTATAAAAACGTTAATTGAGATTCTTACATATGATTTTTAGACTAAAAAAACACACTTTATCGTTAAATTGTTTCAATTATTTTTTATGATTAATCTTGATAGATAAAAATAGTAAGGGAGAATTAGCAACCCTATCATACAACCCCCTAACACATTTACCTCTTATGTTTTGATTTTTGGCTGTTTGCCCCTCAATATCTCATAAAGAGTGCAAAATTTCCATTATTCCTGACGGACACTTAACACCGTTAAATATTTTTTATTTTTTATTTCTTAAATGGGTTCCACTATAATAAGTATTTCTTAAGCAAAATACATTCCTACAAATATTTCTACACAAACCTCAACCTTAATCAATAATTAACAACTACCATTAAATATAAATTTTCACATTTTTGGGGAACAATCGACGAGTATGCAAAGATTAAAATATGCTAGAAATTGCCGAGATATTTGTAGGAGTATATTTTGCTTAAGAAATATTATAGTGGGACCCATTTAAGAATTTAAAAATAAAAAAATGAAAAATATTTAATGGTGTTAAGTGTCCATCAAGAACTGGAGGAATTTTGCACTCTTTATGAGATGTTGAGGGGCTAACAGCTCAAAATCAAGAGATAGGAAGGTAAATATGTTAGGGGGTTGTATGATAGGGAGCTATTTGCTACTTCTCTCAAATAGTAAAGTTAATCCATTATTTATTTTGATGGATTGGAACTTCGGATATCCTAAAACTTTGATCATTTCTATGATTTGAGTTAATTTTGTTTGATTCTTATCCCATTGAAAGAACGAGAATGAAAAAAATCCTGATATTAAGAATAAAAATATTTAATCATATAAAATAAACACAAAATCTTGGGTACACTTGGGTGTACAGTACAACCGGGTTGACCCGTATCCATAATAGTGTTATTTATATGGGTTGGGTCAGGATATGGATTCAAATAAGGATATAGGTCAAAATTTTAGTGTTTTTGTGTTTTTATTTCAGAAGCTTTTCTTAATTATATAATTCGAAAATTATATAAATCAAATTTGAATTTTATTTCTGGAATTCTTTTGATTATTTGTTTCTTGATAAAATAATCTTATATTTGTTTCCAGTTTTTTCTTTCCAAAATTAATATTATTTATTTTTATTCAAAAATTATGTTTTATTTATTTGTTTACTCTAATTTTATGAAGATCCTAAAAATAATCCTATTTTTGTTCCTACATATTATTTTTCTATTGTTTCGAAAATATATTTTTTTTCTATAATTTTGTATTTTTATATTCTAAAATTTTGTTTTTTTTTCTTTTCCGAAGATTTATTATTTTGGTTTATCGGAAATTATGTTATTTTATTTCTTTCCACTAATTTGGATATTCTTCTAAAAATAATCCTAGATTTGTTTCCATTAAGAGAATGAAATAATATAGTGTGAGTAATGAGAAAAATTAAAATAAAATGAATCGTAAGCATGAGATTTTACTTGTAAAATTATATAACATATAGTTTATTAAAAGCGATACAATAATAAGAAAATGAACTAATATAGTTTGAAGTTGAATTAGTGAATTGAAATAAACTCAATAATAATAATAAGAAATGATTAAACTCAATGAAATAAAGTTGAATTAATGAATTGAAATAAATTAGTGAAGTTGGAAAAATAATATTAAAAAATGAATCATACGGTGGTATTTTGCTCGGAGAATCATATATATTATAAATATATTATAAATGAAGGAATATATATGTGGGCAATATGAATGTTTAAAATTTGAAAATAACATTTTCGTACGATTGGAAATCGCTCTCGAAACTATTTAACATATATTTGGATGAGAAACAATGTATTATACGATGACATTTTGCAATGTATTGAAAATAATTTGTGAATTTGAAAAAAAAAAGTTACTAAAAAAACATGAATCATATGATTGGATTTGGTCGCAAAACTATTTAAGGAATACTTTGTTTGAATGTATTATAATAAAGTATTAAATGTAATATAATTATAACAAAATGAATATAGTATTGTATGAGTAACAAAGTCGAAAATAATTATAGTCAATGAAGTAAAGTAGAATTAATTATTTGAAATTAATTACTGAATTTGTAAAAAAAAAATCTTGTAATATTATGTGGACAAAAATAAATTAAAATACATAGAAAATTGAATATAATAAATATGCATATTTGGGCTGACTGAACTGAAAAAATAGTAGCCCATTTGTCTCTTATTTTCGACCCAAATCGCACTTCACCTACTTCCCATATCAGAAATTAATTGAGCCTCTTCAATAAACCCAAACCCCAAAACACGCCTCACCCAATCCCATTCTACTCCTCACCAAATTGCCGTCGTCTTCCTCCCCATTATATAATTGAAATATTATTTAAGTTGGAAGCAAAAATAAAGTATAGCCAATCATACGCAGTGATTTTGCTCGAAAAACTATATAACATACACTTTATTAAAAGCGATATAATAATAACAAAATGAACTACTATAGGGTGAGTAATGAAAAAGAAATTTTTCAAGTGAATCATGCGATGAGATTTTGCTCGAAATACTATATTACATATACTTTATTGGAATATATTATAATAAAGTATTATAATCGATATGATGTTAACAAAATGAACCATTATTGTGTGACTAACGATGTGACCGTAATTATTGTAAAACTATGAAATAAAGTTTAATTAATTAGTGAAGTTGAAATAAAAAATGAATTTTATAAGATATATATAATGCAGGAATATTTATGTTGGGAAACCATTGAAGTTGTACAAACACAAAAAAATGCCTAGAATACATTATAAATTAATAAATATATTACACAATGAAATTATGTGATAACTTATTATGGAGGTACAATATTAAAATTGTGAAATTGGGAAAAATTTATATTAATATAAGCGTTAGTATAATATCATAATGAATTAGTGAAGTTGAAATAAAAAGTATACTCCATTAAATAGAGTTGAATTAATTAATTGAAGTAAATTAGTGAAATTGAGAAAAATAAATAAAATAAAATGAATCATATGCAGTGATATCGCTTGGAAAACTATATAACATATACTTGAATGAAAAACAATGTACTATTGTAAATAATTAAACGTGATATGTCAATAAGACAATGAAGTGCTATAGTGTATGTAACGAAGTCGATATAACTATTCGTTATAAAATTATGAGTTATTAATTATTTTAAGTTAAATTAGTTAATATAATATATAAATAAATAAAATAAAGTTAAATGATTCATGCGATTGGATTTCGCTTGCGACACTATTTAACATATACTTGAATGAAAAACAAGTTTATATAGTAAAGTATTAAACACGATATATGCCCTTAATACGATGAACTGCTATAGTATACTTAACGAAGTCGATAGAATTATTCGTTATAAAATTAAAATGCAGTTAATTAATTAATTTCAATTAAATTATTGAATATAATATAAATACACACACACACACACACACACACACATATATATATATATATATATATATATATGAATTTTTCATTCTTTTGTGAAGATTTGATTTTTGATTTTTGATTTTATTCATGGAAAATAAATCATAAATATAAAAGTGGTGAATATCTAATTTAAAGGATGATAAAAATCATTCAGAATGTTATACGAAATTCGATCACACTTTTTGTCAAACATCTGCCGTACATTCAAACAGTGGATTCAAGTATTAATATTACTTACTTATTAATGGGGAAAAAATCATAATTTTTAAAAAAAAAACATAATTTTCAAAAATATAAATAATAAAAATTTCGGAAAAAATCTTGAAATATTTTACGAGAATCTCTAAAATAGTTGATTCAAATATAGGATAATTTTGTGGAGTTAGTGGAAACAAATCTATGATTAGTTATAGAAGAATCACCAAATTATTTGAAACAAATAAAGATAACATAATTTTCAAATAAAAAAAATCGAATAAAAACTAACATAATTTTCAAATATAAAAAACATAATAACAAAATTTTCTAAAAAAATAAATAAATAATCTTAAAAAATATTAATAAAAAAAACAATAGCTACAAACAAATCTAGGATTTTTTTTCACAAAAAACCATGAATTATTGGTAACAAATCAATAATAAAATTTTAAAATAATAAATTAAACAATTTTCGGAATAAATAATCATATAAACCTCAAATATATGATTTACATAATTTTCAAAACTAAATAACTGAAAAATAAGGGGAAAAAAACCAAAAAAAAAGAGAAAAAAAAAAGGAAACAAAAAGAACGTAAAAAAGGAAACAAAAATAATCGAAATAAAAGGAAACGAAAAAAACAACAAAAAAACATTAAATAATATGTGGGGTTAATTAGTAAATACAAAAATTTCTCTAAACCGGCCCATTTGGATTAAATGCAAAAAAAATCGGTTTTATGCAGGTGTTCAGTTATCATCATCACCCATATATATATTCACCTGCAACTCTAAGAAAATCAAAAATTTACAGTTAGAACAAACTCGTTAGCCGTTATTTGCTAACTGCTGCAAGAAAAGCTTCAAGAAAAGGTAGCTCTCTCTCTCTCGATCTCTCTCTCTCTCTCTCTCTCGATCTCTCTCTCTCTCTCTCTCTAACACACCCATTAAACTTTTGTAGAATATGGACGGTGAGTCTTCGGCGAAACAGCCGGAAGGCCTCTGTGAAATGAGCGGAAAGGTAAAGAAAGCCATCAGCCGCCGTGCATTTTGGCTGGCTGGCTGGCTCGCTCTCTCTCTCTCTCTCTCTCTCTCTCTCTAAAACGCCAAATTAATTTTTGTAGGATGTGTTGGACGGCGAATTAAAGCCGGTGCTGCTGCCCGTAGATGTCGACTTCATGCTGCTTACTGCTATCATTAAAGGCCCCACTACCATTCGAGGCCTTGTTAGGCTAACTCGAATTTCAAGTAATTGGAAAAGCACACTGTATAGGCCGATAATGGCGCGGAACGACGAAAGATATGAACTCTTTGGAGAAGGGCGAAGAGAACTACTGCTAAGTTTCATCAAGCGAGTTCAAGACGTGAACACAAAGATTCCAAACGTGAAGCTCGTTTTGCAGAACACAAATCTCAGAGTCAGTCATCTAATCGATTTCAAGAACTTGCGGGGGTTTCGATTCTCGGCCGCTGATGTTGAGCTGGTAGAAGAGTTCATTTCCCTCACTGGGATGGATCCAAATATTGTTACTCAGAGGAAAATCGAGATGTTCTTTAAGGGACATTTCACACTTACTGCTGGAGGCAAACCCTACTTTGAGGGTAATTTAATTTATTTTTTAAATTATTTAATATAAATTTTATTTTTAATTTAATTTTTATTTGTTTGCAGACGGGATGTGGGATTTCCCTATTGGAGAGATTCCTGAAATTAAAACTCCAAAGAGGAATTTGATGATGCCTTGCTGCAACTCCACAGACTAAGTAAGTTTTGGATAAGTGTTGCTGTAGTCTGTGTGATGTAGTCTGTGTGATGTAGTCTGCAACTCCAAATTTGTTCAGGCAAATTTGGATAACTGTGAATGTGGCACACTCTTGTTTAGTCATTTTTACTAATATTTTGTCAAGAAAGCGTAGGTGTAGGACTTTTTTGTTTTAGTTTCCAGTGTTAGCATTTGATTATTAAACTTTACAAAGATTTTTATGAAGGAATTAAGTGGAATACTAGTTGTTTACTTGTTGAATAAAATTTTGTTTTTTGTTTGGTATTGCAGGGGTGCATGCAGTATTTGACGCTGTGGAGGAGACTGATAATGCTGTGGAGGAGAGTATTTGATGCTGTGGAGACTTATCTGATGGGCTAGCTTCCGAATTTTTCTAAATGCATTCTCTGTTATTTTTTCATACTTGGTGGTGAATACAATAATATCATCTAATCTTGGTTCATCTTTAAGAGTTTTTTTTTGGTACTTAAAAATAGCGATTGCTTCAACTTTTAACTGAATATATTCAAGTTGTTTAATTTGTCCCCTACTTATTATTCAGTTAGGTTTAAAATATACTTGAAATTTTAGTTATAATTATATTTACTACACTGATCATGATATATTGAAAAATTGAAAAATATATATCGATGCATGTTAACAAACTTTACTATTTTCGAAAGTTATTCATATGTCAGATTTTTCAATCAAGCAGGTTATTTATAAAAAATTCTGATATTTTTTTCAAAAGTTATGGAAAAATAGCGACCCATATTGTTTTTCTCTTTACTCTTTGCATTGAAAATTAGAAAATCATTAAGCATAATGATATTATGTTTTTAATTGTCTCTAAGCTATTATCAATATACGTTATTTATTTATTTTTATACTTTTATATCTTATTATTATTCAACTATTTTTGATTTGGTAAAATTTCACCATTGAAAATTTTAAAGTACATCAAACTTAAAAGCACAATGCAACTAAAAAACAAAGACTAGCTAGGAAATAACATAAACTAAGAAGGCAGCAACCTAGGTAAACTTCATATCTCTCTGATAGCAAATTGCCATAACCAATTGACATTCTCTCTAACCACACCTCTCACATCATCTTGGAATTTCCTCATATTACGCTCCTTCCATATTTGATTATAGCAAATAGAAACGCAGCTGATCCTGCTAGATCTTGCATTTTGTTGTTGGAGTGAATGGTTAGCGGCTGCTGGTAATCTGATGGGTCGAAGGAGTGGTCAAATTAGGTGTAAAGGATGGCATGACTTGCAAGAAGGGTGGATAAAGTGCGCGGTGTTGATTTGAAAATGAAAATATTGTAAGACATTTTATGTCTCATGTGACAATGAATAATCTGAAAAAATAACTAATCCATAAAATATGCGGTGAGATGCGTTGTAACAACGAATGTGAGTACGAAAAATAGCGGATGGGATCCTCTGTCCCACAATTAATTAGTGTGTACCACCGTGTACCACTCCTATTCTCTTTATTTTATAATTATTTTTTATAAAAATAAAAATTATTATTAGATTATGAACTCAAATTAATATTTATCACTGAAAATTGAAATTTTTAAAAATTATATACCCTAACTTTGAATTAATTAACCCAAATAATCTATTATTAATACAACTAAATATAAAAAAATAATTATAAACCCTACTTGGATGAGTGAACCCTTGATAATTATCTTTATATTATATTAAAGCATAATAAATTAAAATTAAAGAAAAATTAATTAAAAATTATATCAAATTAAGAGTGGTACACGGTGGTACACACTAAATTGTGGGACAGGGGATCTCATTTGGAAAAATAGAACACAACGAATGATAACCCAGTTCGGTTAAACAACCTACGTCTGAGGGGCCTCGCCCAGGGAAAATCATCCACTATATGAAGTTAAGATGTACAAAGGACTTACACAATAAGACACCCTCTTACTTAACCTCTACATCTTCCCAAAAGGGGCGGCAATTACAGTGGCTCTGTAGAAGGGGAAGATGGAGACGGGGGCGGAAGGGGCGCTATTGGCAGCATCGCTTTGGATGACTACATTGACGCGTTAGATGACGGAATCAGGGGCGGCGCGTTGGGGGGAAGGGCGTCATTGGCGGCATCGTCATCTTCTAACTGCGGACGAGTCCCAATGCAGCAGCTTAAGAAGGTGGAGATGGCCATCATGGTTAAGAAGGGGACGCTCATGAAGCCATTAAGAAGAGAATCGTTATCGGATGAGCTACAGCTAGAGTTATTCATGATTTGCACTACTTTCCTCTTGTTTTCAGGGTTCTTATTACTTTCATTGACTGATAAAAATTTAATCAAACATAGGAATTTAATATTTTAGAATCAGATTACTTTCCTAAGCCAGAATTCGTGTCAAACAAAAGGGCCCTTAGAGTAAATACATTCGAATATGACGTCTCTTTTATGCGCGGGTCGAGTCTAGTGGGCTCTTATTATACTCAAGTCCAGCGCCGATATAAACATTCTGACGTCGTGGAATGTTGTATTAATTAAATTCTTGGATCGTAATTTGAAATATTCTTAGCCACATAAAATTACACGATTTTTGGAACGAGAATCCGTGTCAAACAAACGAGCCCTTAGAGAGTAAATACATTTGAATATGACGTCTCTTTTATGTGCGGGTCGAGTCTAGTGGGCTCTTATTATACTCAAATCAAGCGTTGATATAAACATGCGGACGTCGTGGAATGTTGTATTAATTAAATTCTTCAATCGTAATTTGAAATATTTTTAGCCACATAAAATTACACGATTTTTGGAACGAGAATTTTGTTAACAATGCAAAAGCCCTTATTAAATACCTTAATCTTTTAATTAATGCGTGATGTGGATGGGAAACACAATAAAGACGACAAGATAACAATGCTTAATTCGTCTTCCAAGTCGGGATAAACAAAGAAATGAGAACTCTATTATCAGATTATCAAATACTCAACTCTCTCCTTATTATCTTCCTAAGACTCTTTTTTCTCAAATTATCAAATACTCACTCTCCTTATTATCTTCCTAAGACAAGCTATTTATAGGCATCAAACTTAAACAAACTCATAAATGAAAAAGACTCCAAAAATAGAAACATTAAAGAAAAGACTTTTCAACTTGATGCCAACTGAAACGTCCATCTCTGACTACTTGAAATATGAACCCGAATAATATCTTGATGGAAAGGTAATTGAATTGGTTTTCCAATGCAACTGGACGTTCATTATTTTGGAGTAGAAATGAAGAAATTATGATCGAAATATTGAAGGATTGTCAACCTGACAGATTCTACGAATTTGACACACATCAATCCTGAATTGAAATACGGGGTTGTTGTAAGACTGCCCACAGCGGCGAGTGTGAGAGCCGCGCTCGCTGTGGTTTTTGGTGGGCCCCACTATTGAGGGCATAAGCTTGCCAATAGCGGGCTCTAAATGTATGATATTCCTTTTAATTAAAGTCAAACCTATCAGCAAATGAGAGTGTGCCATGTGGCCATTAACTCTCTCTCATATCCATCAACAAATAAGAGTGCGCCATGTGGCCACTAACCCTCTCTCTTGTCTACCAACTCTCTCTCTCGTTAAATGTGGTAAATGAAAATATACCATGTGGCCCCACCTTTTGCAGATTTTGTTGCGAGCTTCTCTTCCAAAAGCTCGCAAGTGCGAGCTTGAGCCCGCAAGCTCGACGGCCAGCAACAGAATGCAAGCGCGAGCCAAAGCTCGCAAATACAGCTAGCGGGCTCGCAAGCCCGCTGTTGTGGACAATCTAATATTTCTCTTTAGTACATACATGGTCATAGAAACAAGATACAAATAACAAATAATAGACGAGCCAAATACAAAATTGGTCAAAGATAAGGACAGTGACCGATAGTAACTTTAAAGTTGGGATTTGCCGGATTCTGCACCTCTCGGTTCTTTTTCCTTAGAAAAACTACAGAGATATGAATTGTCGTTTATGTATGAGGGGTTATTTAGAGCACCTCCAGCGCTCGTTGCGAGCGCTGGATCGAGGCGTGGCGAGGTGGAGACCCGGGGCGAAGGCGTGGAGTGTATGGCGCGTCCGGCGGACGCGCCTCTTTTAAAAAAAAATCGAAATTCGATTGTTTTTTTAAAAAAATGACCGTTTGATATATATATATATAGGGTGTGGTTCTAGAGAGAACTACATTATTTGTGAGAACGGGAGAACCATCAAATCTAATGCATTCACTGTAAAAATTAATGTATTTGCTGTTAAAATTAATGCACTCAAAAAAATAAAAAAAATTGCTCCCTCCAGGATTCGAACCCAGGATCTGCATTCATCCAACAAGATGATGTATCCACCATAGATCTTGATGATCGAATGGCTGAAAATGGTTATCCGTTCTTTTTTTATTTATGGTTCTTTCCTGAACCTCTCCCTATATATATATATATATATATATATATATATATATATATATATATTTTAAATTACTGTTGCTTCCCAACGGCTGAATTCAACATTTTTTTCCCCTTTATCTATATATATCACAACTCTTCTCCATTCATTTCATTATCTAAAAATCATCTCCACATCAAAAAATTCTCTACAAAAAATGTCTTCCTCCTCATCAAGCCACGAGGACGAGCGACGTGCTGAAGAATTTTCCAATCTTGTGCAAGAATTTAACCAAATTGTTCAAGATATTGGTGATCCAGAAGACCTCGTCGTCGGCGACGAAGCGAGCGGAAGAAGGCCTTCATTCGTCGGGACCGTGAAGCCGGCGCTGTACGTTTGCACGCGGATTACTTTGATGAAAATCCGGTCTATCCAGACAACATCTTCCGCCGCCGTTTTCGGATGCGTCGTGCGCTGTTTTTGCGTATCGTTAATGCGGCTGATCCCAAGCTCTTGGGGCGCTTCAGCCGGGTGGAGATGGAGAGGGTGCTCGTGATGGGGCTGGCTTGCGCGCACCCAAACGGGGAGATGAGGCCGACCATGAGGGAGGCTGCGCGGATGCTCGGAGGGGAGGCGCCGCTGCCGGCCTTGCCTAGCAAGAGGCCGGTTGTGATGATTCAGTCAGTGGTGCCGCACGCAGCTGAGGAGTTGGCGAGTGCCACTAGCACACCCTGGTCCACTCCTAGGACTCATTTTAGCAAGAATCAGTACCACCCGGATAATAACTAGCTCTCTCTTTCCTTCACAACACACTTTCAATATTTCTTGTTATGATATGTGAGGTATAACCAATTTTGGATCAAGTGTTGCTGTAGTCTGTGTGAAGATTAATGACACATTTTTTTCAATTGTTTGTTGCTTATGTTATGTACAAGCATATTTGGATATGTGTCAGTGTAAATGAGGCACCCTCCAACGCTCCCGTTTTAATTAAATTTTAATTTAGGAGTAATAAAATAGAGTAATTAGGAATTGATTAATCTTAAGTGGGGTGAATGTACAGTACATTTATGGGAGGTTATCTTCTAGGATTAGTAAAATAGTTAGCTAAATATCCAAGTATTTTTTATGAAGGAATTAGTTTTGCTTGATTCATATTTATTTTAAAATTAAAATAATTAATTATATAATTTATCAATCACATAAAGTAAATGCCCTATGCAAGTAATTTTTATGAAAGAATTAGTTTTGCTTGATTCATATTTATTTTAAAATTAAAATAATTAATTATATAATTTGTCAATCACATGAAGTAAATGCCTGTTTAATATTTTGCGTGTAAACAAGATTTTGTCATTGTAAATAAGCTTTAATTTTAATGTGATCACATTTCTTTTTTAATCTATTACATATATAAAAGTCAAATGTTGGCAAAATTAATTTACAAGAATACCATTTTTCCTCCAAAAGACACTTGCTATTGTCCAATGGACTTTCTATTTCTATTTATCCAATAAGTTTTTAGTTGATTATTATATAATATTATTCTTGCTATATTCTTAATGCATTGATAATTAATACTATGTTATTATTTATACGTCAAGTTAAATGAACAAACATTTACAAAATTATAAATTCTATATAGTTACATGTAATAACAATTTTATAACGGTGGAATCCTATATTAATTAATATTTTTGTTGGTCATTTTATAATACCATAATATGATTAAATAATATCATAAGTTAACTAAAGTTATTTAATAGATATTGTTCGTTTTAAGTATAATAGATTTATTTTCTATAATGAATATGTTTTTTAACTTTAATAAATGTAATTAAAAATATTTATTATTATTTTTATTTTATAAGATGTTACGATCTTAGGCTCAATGAAATATATAATGCCATATGTTTCTTGTTCAAGGAATATTAACTTTAATACACAATTAATTTTATATATTATTATTATATCAATTATATCATCTTTTTTTTATAATGATTAATCTTGGTGAAATATATTAATTATGTGTTATGTAATATGACGACTAAATTAAATTATATAATTTATTGTAATAGAAACGATCATCTACCCACCGTAGACAAGCATAACGTGCCCACCATTGATGTGACTGGTGAAGGTGGTTCTTACCAACACTCTTCCTAAACTATTGATTTTAACGAATCTAACTTGGTTTCCCAATACTCGGCGATGTGTTTACCTACTGCTCGTAATTCACTCTAAGATTTCTCACTCAACCTAACGTTTTTCCTCTTCTCACATTCAAATTCCCTTTCCAGCGGTCATATTTTCCTATTCTCTCGCCTATTATGATTGAACTAGTTATTTTTTGAAAAGACCTTGTCTTCATAACTCCACTTTCGTGCTATTTATAGGCCACTTCCTGCGATGAGTATATCAATCATTTCCACCCCTAGGTTTGCGGGGGCATTTTCGTCCATTCATTCCTTATGCTTCCTGATACCATGGGTAGAATAGTCCTATCTACATTAAGGCATCTTCCATGTCAGCCGACATTTTGTTAGTTGAGGGTGGCGGTCCCTGCAAAAAAGGGAGATCACGTGCCATTCAGTTACAATCGTCTTGCAGGTGCACACTTTTTCCTTTCAGTACAAGGTACTATTTGGCCCTATTAGCTCAGCTCTGCCTTATGAGGCAGCTCTGTAATGATCCGTGAGTTTTCATCTTTCCATGTGTGGCAGAGCTTCTCTTCCCACGGCAATTATCACGTTCTGATCTGCGTACTCAAATCTGCATCGGGGGTTCCTCCTTTGATACATTTATTCATGAACAAATGGAGTCTGAGGAGGGGAACATGGAGAGAATGAGGGGTATTCGGGATGTACTCATGCCAATATCGAGAATCCCGAATACCACCCTCATCAGTGACAATTGTAATTAGAGTAAGATAATTTTTGTTAGAGTAAGATTTGTTCAATCTCTTTCCTAGGTAGATTGTATATTTATGAAATTGTTATTGTTTATTGAAATAATTACATGTAATTACAAAACTTTTATCAAAATTGTTTTACGCAGTACAAGAAAAGTTGGTTTGTAAATTACTACACTATTAATTAACTATGATTTGATGACCAATGTCTATTTACTCTCAAATTATAATTGAGTTCACTTGCGTAGCATAATCATGTGTACAAAATTTACGTTACAAAATTGTAACATACTAACGTTACAAAATCTCAAATTTTAAATAAATAAATAAACCATGACACAAAATTTATTCATTAAAAAGGTAATGATTTTCATAAAAGGTAATGCATTTTTAAATTATTTATAAATATATCTGTATTTAATTCTTTGATTAACTCTAACATTAATATATTGTCAAATAATAAATACAGGCATATTAGGAAGTTACTTGTTTAATTTTCTTTTCCAATGATTTTCTTAGTCCTTGTGTAGAATTTAATCAGCCTATATAATTGAGACGAATGAAGTAATTTGAAAAAATTCTGAGTTGTATAATATGCATCAAAGAATAAAACTTCTAGCAAATCTTTTTTTTTTGCTAATATGCGCATAAACAAAAGTTTTAGAAAATCTTTCTTGCTTAGTAGAAATCTAAACTAAAAAATAGATGGATGTTTTGATGGACATTTAACTAAAGTTTTAGAAAATGTTTCTTGCTTAGTAGAAATCTAAAATAAAAAATAGATGGATGATTTGATGGACATTTAACTAGCTAATAATGATCATTGATAAAATATGTTGTTAATTGAAATAGTGGTCATTGATTTGACTCACATACAACTATAAAAAGTTACCTTTATTTGAACAATTATAGTATTAATGAGATCTATCTTATATAAGTTTAAAAAAATATGAATGTTATCTTGTAAGTTATGAAAATATTATTAATTTTATTATAATTGCATTTAAGTTTAAAAAATATAGATTACTTATACTTTTTAATAATTTAGTAAATAATTAAGGGCAAAATGCATGAAAATACCCCACTTTATACCAAAATCTGGTTTTTTGACAATCTTTTTTTTGTTGCAAAAATTTTAACCACATTTCAATTTGTTGCAATTTACGGCCCGGTAAATTTTCCGGCCAACTTAAATTGGGGATTTTGCTTGCGTGTATTTAGTATCTGATTAGGCTATTGACGTGTAATTAAAATGAATTGTTGGATGAAACACGTGTAATTAACAAATACATTTCTTTAAAATTTGCCCAAACGACATCGTTTTGTGTTGAGGAGAGAAAGAGCAAAACGACGTCGTCTGGGAATGAGGGTTGTAAATTCATAGGACGCGATGAGATTCTTCATAATCTCAAGTCTTTGCTTCAATCGAAACCTTTGAATCCCATCTTTATTGTGATTTCTGAATAAAGTATAGCTCAAATCCCTACTTGAAGAATAGTTTAATCTGCAGCTGTTGTCTTTTTCGTCATAAACCCTTTGTGGAGGTGGTCCCAGCGTAGCACGAGGAGCACAGTAATTGCGAGAGAAATGAGGGACAGGTAGGGCTTTTCTGCTTTTTAAAATTGATTTTGTACTTGGGTTTTTATTGTGTGTAGTCGATCCTAGGGTTTTTTGTGATTTCTTCCTGTTGTTTGGGTTTTTTTACAGTTCATTTGGAGTCTACATTCACCATGGTGGTAAATTCGTGCATTTCGATAAGAAAGATATTTATAATGCGGGGGAATGTGAGGGAACTTTTGAACATGATCCTGATAGATTTGGGTATTTTGATGTTGAAAATTTAGTTAAGAATCTTGGTTATGGCTCTTGGAAAAAATTGTGTTATCAAATTCCTAGAACCCAAAACTTTAGACTACTTCAAAATGATAAAGACTGCATGGATATGCTTGGTTGTCTTAATTCATCTTGTAGAGTCTTGCACGTTTTTGTTGATGGTGGGATTATATCGACCGAAGTTCCTTCTGACCAAAATCTTGCTGTTGAGAATATGGCTAAGGGTGTTGAGAATATGGCTAAGGGTGGTGAGAATGTGGCTAAGACTGGTGAGAGTAACACTAAGGCTGGTGAGAGTGTGGCTAAGACTGGTGAGAGTAGCACTAAGGTTGGTGGTGAGGAGGCAGATGATGAAGATGAGGGTGAATTGACAGCTTATGATGATGAAACCATAGATTTGGGTGAGTGGGGATATGATGGAGAGTTAGTAGATAATGACTCTGATGACTCTGATTACAAACCCATAGATGGTGAATCATCTGATGATGATTTGGCTGATAATGAACTTGTGCCAGATGATGAAGAGTATGAGAACTCAAGAAAAAATGTGAAGGCTAAAAAAAATATATTTGATTTAGTTGATGAGGAGCCTGAGAAAGGGATGGGATTTAATCTTGTTTATGACCATGAGAATGCTGAGTCAGATTATGCAAGCTCTGGTGATCATGACTCTGCTTCCACAGATGAGGAGTTAGAGGGTAAGAGAAGTAGGAAGTTCAGATCTACCTATGTGCCTAAGACTAAGCCGAAAAAGCTTGATCTGCAACTAGGCATGAGATTTGCAGATGGCTTTGAGTGTAAGGAAGCTCTTAGGGATAATGCTATAGCAAATGGTAAACACATCAGGTTTGGGAAGGTTACAAAGGCTAGTTGTAGAGCCACGTGCACACCACCTTGTAAATGGACTGTATTTGCATCTCTTGTGGAGGCTCATGATACTTTCATGATTAAGACTTATGTGCCCAATCACACTTGTACAAGGAAAACCAATAACAAGCTTGTCAGTTCTAGATGGATAGCAACCAAATACCAAAATGTTTTCAGGGTTCAGCCCAACTTGCCTATTAAACTGTTAGCTGAGGACATTAGGAATAGGCATAAGACAATTGTAACTAGGGATAGATTGTATAGGGCAAGGACTATTGCCCAAGAGATGATGAGAGGGTCAGTTGAAGGGCATTATGCCTTGTTGAGGAGGTATGTAGCTGAATTGATGAGGGTTGATAAGGAGGGGACTTATAGGTTGTTACTGGGAGAGGGTTCAGTCTTCAGAGGCTTGTATATTGGACATAGTGCACTGAGACATGGCTTCAAGAAGAGCTGTAGGCCTATTATAGGGCTGGATGGCTGCTTTCTAAAGACCTACTTAGGTGGAATTCTCTTGGCTGCGGTTGGAAAGGTAATTCTTTCTTATGTTGCATCTTAAATACAAACTGACCAAACATTTAATTTGTATATGAATCTAATATTTGTTTATGTATATGCTTAGGATGGGAACAATCAAATGTTCCCAATTGCATGGGCAGTGGTGGAGGTTGAGAATGAAAGATGTTGGACTTGGTTCTTAGAGATTCTTCTCCAAGATTTAGCTATAACAGATGGGAATGGATGGAGCTTTATCTCTGATCAACAAAAGGTGGACCATTTTTAATTTTTGTTTATTTCTTCTCACTCTCTGCTATCTCTCACCTCTCACACCTCTCACTCTCTGCTATCTCTCACTCTCTGCTATCTCTCATTGTTTGTGTTATCTAGGGTTTAATGAATGCTGTTAGCAAGTTAGCTCCCATGGCTGAGCATAGGAATTGTGCCAGACATGTCTATATGAATTGGAAAAAATCTCACAAAGGTTCGAGCTTGAAGAACATTTTTTGGAGCATTGTGAAGAGCACATATGTGCAAGAGTATAACATGAAGTTGGAGGAGTTGAAGGCAGAGAATGCAGCAGCTTATGAGGACTTTATATCAAGAGATGTGCAACGTTTCTGTAAGGCCTTTATTTCATTGCACCCATGTAGTGATATGATAGATAACAACATAGCTGAGACATTCAATGGATACATAATAGCAGCGAGGGGCATGCATCTCATACATATGTGTGAGCAGATAAGAAGAGATCTCATGGTAAGGCAGGTAGAAAAATTGAAAACGATGGCTGGGGTTAGTGATAGGGTGTGTCCAGCCATAATGAGGGCTCTTGAAAAAACTATGGCTAAGAGTGTGACAGCTTATGTTTTTCCTAACATGACAAAGAAATATGAGGTGAGTTATGAAGGAAGGGCTTTTGTTGTTGATGTGAATGCGAGAAGTTGCACATGTAGGGCATGGGATGTCACTGGAATACCATGTCTTCATGCATGTGCTGCCATTAACTTTGAGGGTGAGGAACCATCTGCATATGTGCATACATACTACACAGTTGAAAGGTATCTAGAAGCATATAAGTATGCTATAGAGCCTTTGGTGAGTGAGGAGATGTGGCCTACGGCCGAGGGACATCCTGTGAAGCCCCCCTTGATTAGGAAGCTGCCTGGTAGACCCAAGAAAGTGAGGAGAAGGGACCCTGAAGAAGATCCTAAAAATCCACACAAATTGAAGAGGTTTGGGCTACGGATGACCTGTACAAACTGCCATCAAAAAGGACACAATATCAAGACCTGTAAGAATGAGAAGGCACCGCCTAAGCCCAAGGTAGTTGATGTATTATATAACTTCATTCCTGCTATTAGTTTAAACATGGGACATCAAATGACCACTATTACTTTATCATTGAACCAGGGCAAGAGAGGAAGGCCAAGAATTCATCCAATCCAACCTCCAAGACCAAAGAAAAGTAAGGGTGAGCAGACAACAACATCAAGTGAGCAAGTTCAAACAAGGCCGAGGACAGAATTTATTGTAAGCACTTTTCTTGTTATTTTAGCTTTCTCATTTCATAGATCAATTTTAGAGTAATAATACATGTCAAAACTCTTACTGTAGCCTCCTAGGAGTACAAGACTTCAGCAACAAAACCAAAGTTCTTCACAAAGCACAGTGACAGGAAGCAAAGAAGGCCCCTCAACCCAAGAAAGCACAAATCCAGCTGGGAATTAGATGATGCGTGTTTCACTAATAGTGCACATGGTTTTTTTGTAAACAAGTCATGGTTATTTTGTAAACAAGAAAGCACTCTTACTGTGGTTTTTTTGTAGACATGCATCCCCTTTTGATGTAACAGATAGGGCTTTTTAGACCCTTTTTAATGAAGTAATACATGTGTTTTGTGCCTAAATTGTTCATCTTAGTCTTACAATTCAATATCCAAATAATTTGCACATAAAGTATCTTGTATCGTGAAAACAACTGCCCCAATTTCATTGCACCGAAGTTGTGCTGCCATTACAGAGCAAAAATTACATAAAGATGCTACATAAATAGCCATCATCAACTACATCCTAAACCCAACCAACAAACACCAGTGCAACAACAAGTACAAACGCCATACACAACATCTTCATCCTTTTCTCCACACTATTAATTTGAATCCCAAGTTTCTTGAACTCATCTTCACCTTCTGAGAGGCCTATTTCTTCTGCAGACCCAATGGAGATGTTTTTGCCTTCCTTTCTTTCCCTCTGTCGGACTAGTTCTTCCAGGGCCAGGTCCCTCTCGAGCTTCATCTTGAGGAAGCAATCCTTGTAGTACGCCGATAGAATGGGATCAACCCATTCCCAATACTTGCAATCACCCCGATGACCACGGCGACGGCAGTGGTAGTAGCGCCGCTCCGGATTCACGGCACTATTTGAAGTCTGCAAGATGCAGGGCTCCGGTTCTTTGCACCTGCAGAACCTTTGAGGTAAGGGGAAATGGGATGAGCTCATTTGTCCAATTTCAGAAGAAGAATCCATTGATTAATAGATTTACGCTGCAAATGAGAAGTTCTTGAAGAACTATTCGAACTTAAAGAAATGAAATTTGGAATTGTTGATTCAAGCCCTAATCGATATATTTGGTTCAATTTGATTAAAACGACGTTGTTTTAAACTTTTACAGACGACGTCGTTTAGTTAGCCGCCAAGACTCGCCACCTCAGCTATACGGGAGTCCACATCAGCTTTAAGTTGGCCGGAAAATTTACCGGGCCGTAAATTGCAACAAATTGAAATGTGGTTAAAATTTTTGCAACAAAAAAAAAGATTGTCAAAAAACCAGATTTTGGTATAAAGTGGGGTATTTTCATGCATTTTGCCCAATAATTAATACCGTGCATTGCACGGGAACAAAACTAGTAATAGTAATAATAATATGGGAAATTTTGGAGCCATAGATGGGTGGGGCATAAACCTCTTAAGTTTGTTTTCCCTAGACTTTACCATCTTTGTGCCAATAAAGATGCCCTCATCAGTGAATCGGGGACCTGGGAGAACGGGAGATGAAAATGGCAGGTGGCGTGGCGTCGTGAGTTGCTTGAAAGAGATGTGGAAGAGGTTAATGAACTCTTTAATGTTATTGCTTTGGTTAATCCAGTTGCAGGTTTGCGTGATCGATAATCTTGGAGAATATCGAGGGACGGTATCTATTCAACACGCTCAGCGTACGTGACTATCAAAGAAACAGACCACGAGATGCAAAGGGAGATCGACACCAAGAATATTTTGCCAAACGCGTGGAAAATTCCTGCTCCTCATAAGGCGAAAGTCACGTCTTGGAAAATATTATGTTGACCATTGAAGAACTCCACTGCAATGTATGCTTTTTTCTGGTGGAATCGACAAATCATCTGCTCCTCCACTGCCCAAAGTCAGTGAAAGTTTGGGACGAAATTCACAGGTGGCTCGGTGTTAACTTTATTCGCCCTCAAGACGTGGTTTCACATTTCGTTGCTTTTATAGGTTTGGGAAACTGTAAGCGGAACAGAAAATTCCTTTCGGCGCTCTGATGTTGTGTCAACTGGATGCTTTGGAAGTGTCGGAACGAGAGCCGCTTTGAAGGAAGAGTTTGGAAGATTTAGTCCTTGATCTTGGAAGTTAAAACAAGAATGTGGAGTTGGGATAAAATCTTTCTTTTTTAAAATTTTGGATCCAGCTTTAAGAACTGGATTACCGGTGACCCACCTCCTTTGTGTTTGTAATGGCTTTGCTCTGGCCTCTGTACTCTCCTGGTACCTCTTTGCTTCAATAAAGCCTTTTTTCTTATAAAAAATAATAATAATATGGGAAATACCTTAGGAGTTTTAATTAATGGTCTAATCATTTTAATTAAGGGTAATTTTAAACACAGCCCCCAATTTTTTCACTATATCCTCTTATTTAAAAAAATAATAAAAATAATTATAATTGTACTATTTTACCCCTATAACCTTCATTTTATATTTGTAATAAATTATAACTTATAAACATTAATTTGAAAGCACATTACGTATAATTTTTTCACAGATAAATCACATATCCCCATCCTGACCTAATATTAAAAACACTGATAAATAATCCTAATAACTCCATCAGTATAGCCCCCAACAAAATTTTAAGAACATGATTTTGCAGAAGAACACTTTGCAGAAACGCATGAAGAAGACTATCAAAATAATTAAAAAAGAATAAAGTTCAACATCATCTTCGATTCATTTATCTTATGGTTTGAACATATTTTGTTTTCTAAGATGCAAATTCTAAATGAGAGTCACGAAGACGAAAAAAATAAATTTTTCTTTCTCCATGAAATTATAAACTATCAAGTTCTATATCTCCTATTCTTAATTAATCCTAGACGCGACCCTTATAATCGAAATCAATGAAACAATTGACAACAATGGACTAATGGAATTAGATCGATTATTCTTAATGGTAAATCGAAAACTGCATTGTTGAGGAATAATTTACCCCTTTCTTGATACACCGTTCCCAAAGGAACAACACTAATGTTTGGGTATATCTCACCAATAAGGAGTTGATATTGATCCGTGCCCATCAAATTTATGGAAACAAATGGGCGGAGTTAACTAAGTTCTTGCCTGGGAGAACTGACAATTCTATCAAAAACCATTAGAATAGTTTTGTCAAGAAGAAATTGGACATGTATTTAGCTTCGGGATTACTTTCACAGTTCCAAGGTCCGCCTCTCCCTAACCAGTCAGAAGCTTCCTCCTCTTCAAAGACTAATGTTGAACTTTATTCTTCATTAATTATTTTGATAGTCTTCTTCGTGTGTTTCTGCTGTAAAGTGCTTCTTTTGCAAAATCACCTTCTTAAAATTTTGTTGGAGACTATATTG
This sequence comes from Salvia miltiorrhiza, assembly GCF_028751815.1. NCBI lineage: Eukaryota > Viridiplantae > Streptophyta > Magnoliopsida > Lamiales > Lamiaceae > Salvia > Salvia miltiorrhiza. The sequence goes on along the minus strand of NC_080388.1, from coordinate 45,233,300 downwards.
ATGGAGTTATTAGGGTTATTTATTTTTAATATTAGATCAGGACAGGGGCTATATGATTTATCTATGAATTTACGTTATTAAAGATGGAGTTATTAGAGTTATTTATCAGTATTTTTAATATTAGATCAGGATGGAGGTTATATGATTTTTCTGTATTAGATCAGGATGGGGCTATATGATTTATCTGTGAAAAAATTATACATAATGTACTTTTAAATTAATTTTTATAATTTATAATTTATTAAAAATTTAAAATGGAGGCTATAAGGTAAAATAGTACAACTATAATTATTTTTATTATTTTTTTAAATAAGAGGCTATAGTGAGAAAATTTGAGGCTATGTTTAAAATCACCCTTTAATTAATGGTCTAATCGTTTGGGCCGTATTTATTTTGGATCAGCCCAATTTTTTATAAAGAAACCCAATTTATAAAGAAGCCCCAATTCCCTTATAAACCCTAATTTAACTAGCCGCACGTTTAAGCGCACGAATTCACGATTCCTCTCAGCAGTTACTTTTCCTCCTATATATTTGCATCAATTTGTTGTAATTTCGTATGTTTTTTTGTCCAGCTTGTGTACAGTTCATCTAAATTTTGCAAAAATTTAACTTAACTTTTCCTTTTCATTTATCCAACCTATGCAATTTTTCATCTGTTAGTTTTGATTTGTTATTGTTGTTGGCGTTTTTTTTTTTGTTTTTTTTTTTTGTAACAAAATGCCCGGTGATGGAAAATTTTAAACATTGAATTGGTGTGATGATGGTTCTGGATTCATCAGCGGCCTTCGTGGATTACCTGGATAATCTGCCGCCTCCGCCACCTCCTCCGCCGCCAGCACCATCACCACCACCACCGCCACCAACTCAAAATCAAACACTTACACACACGAGCACGCGGAGGTTGGTAGGTTGTCCTTGGTGCAGCGTGTGAGGCCTCTGATGAATCTGTCCATTTTTCTAAGCCACTTATGATTTATAAGCTATGAGATCTGAGGGCTTAGTTTTAGCTGAAATCTTAGTTATTTTATTATTTATGATTCTTGGTTACTGCATTATATTGTTTGTTTTCTATGTGCCACACTTTATAGCAATTTTGTAGTGCGGTCCCATAAATTTTCTTTTGTGATTAGGTTTCAATTTCACGATGAGTTATTGGGTGGGAAACTAAGAGATCAATTTTACAATTTGGCCCATTTTATATGATTTATAAGGATTGATTTTGTTAGTGTGTACTCCCTCCGTCCATGAATCATCTTCCTGTTTGGGGTTCGGCACGGGTTTTAAGAAAGCTGAAAAAGGTGGTGTAAAAGTGGTGTAAAAGACTAAAAGGGTAGTGATAATGTATTGTGATTACTTTTAGTAATCATTCACTAACTATTTGGCATATTTTATTAGGTGAATTAAATGAAAGCATTTAAATGAATAAATTGGAAATAAATAAATTGGAAAATAAATAAACTGAAAATTCAAAAATAAATAAATAAATAAACTTGAAATTCAGAAAATAAAAATAAAAAATAAACTAAAAATTCAGAAAATAAATAAAAAAATAAACTGAAAATTCAGAAAATAAATAAATAAATAAACTGGACATAAAATTTTCAGAAAATAAATAACTGAAAATTCGAAAATAAATAAATAAACTGGAAATAAATAAATAAATAAACTGAAAATTCGAAAATAAATAAATAAATAAACTTGAAATTCAGAAAATAAAAATAAAAAATAAACTAAAAATTCAGAAAATAAATAAAAAAATAAACTGAAAAATCAGAAAATAAATAACTGAAAATTCGAAAATAAATAAATAAACTGTAAATAAATAAATAAATAAATAAACTGGAAATAAATAAACTGAAAATTCGAAAATAAATAAATAAATAAACTTGAAATTCTGAAAATAAATAAAAAATAAACTAAAAATTCAGAAAATAAATAAATAAATAAACAGAAAATTCAGAAAATAAATAAATAAATAAATTGAAAATTCAGAAAAAAATAAATAAACTAGAAATAAATTTTTCAGAAAATAAATAAACTCGAAATAAATAAATAAATAAACTGGAAATAAATAAATAAATAAATAAACTGGAAAATAAAAAAACTGAAAATTCAAAAATAAATAAATAAATAAATAAACTTGAAATTGAGAAAATAAATAAATAAATAAACTAAAAATTCAGAAAATAAATAAATAAATAAACAGAAAGTTCAGAAAATAAATAAATAAATAAACTGGAAATAAAATTTTCAGAAAATAAATAAACTGAAAATTCGAAAATAAATAAATAAACTGGAAATAAATAAACTTGAAAATTCAGGAAAAAAAATAAATAATTTTGGAAATAAATTTTTCAGAAAATAAATAAACTGGAAATAAATAAATAAATAAACTGGAAATAAATAAATAAATAAATAAATAAAGTGGAAAATAAATATACTGAAAATTCAAAAATAAATAAATAAACTTGAAATTCAGAAAATAAATAAACTGAAAATTCAGAAAATAAATAAATAAAATGGAAATAAATAAACTGAAAATTCAAAAATAAATAAATAAATAAATAAACTTGAAATTCAGAAAATAAATAAACTGAAAATTCGAAAATAAATAAATAAAATTGAAATCCAGGAAATAAATAAACTGAAAATTCAGAAAATAAATAAACTAAAAAATAAATAAACTGAAAATTCAAAAATAATTAAATAAATAAATTGAAAATTCAGAAAATAAATAAATTAATTAATAAATAAACTGGAAATAAATTTTTCAGAAATTAAATAAATTGAAAATTCAGAAAATAAATAAATAAATTGGAAAATTCGAAATATCCTACTCCATTTAATTAACTTCAAAATTGGATTAATTAGACAAGTAATGGTAAAGTGTGGTTGGTCCAATTGGTAAGGTGTAGTAATTTAAAAAGTAAGGGAGGATATATGTGTCCAAAAAGCAGAGTAGGAAGTTAATTGGTGGACAAAATTTGAGAGACAAACAGGAAGTTGATTCGTGGACGGAGGGAGTATATGTTTTGTTATGCCCAGTGATGTTTAATCTGATATATGCGGAATGGTAGCTTTGGTTTCCATCGTAGCCTCCCCCCTCAATGTAACCAGGATTTTGCTTCATCTTCATCATCATTACTCATCAGTATCATCGTTGTCGTCGTTGTGTGCTTCTGCTTCTGCTGCTGCTACTCTGATTATTGTTATTATTATTATTATTATTATCTCGAGCAATTTAAAGTTCTTGGTGGTGTTGATGGCGTGGGACTGGCTTTGTTGGTATCAGTTACCATGTCCGCATATTTAGATTCTGAGGGCATCGAATTATTTTGACGAGTTTGCTTTTGATTGGTCTGCAATTTCATTTCCTATGTTTCAATTAAAAATTAGGAATTTCATGTTTTTATTTCAAAAGTTATGATTTGATATTGTTTGTCCTTGATGTAGGAGTGGGAATGTACACCATCTACCAGTTATGGTGTGTTAATTTTGGGGATTTATTTCATGTAAGCGTGTTAATTTTGGGGATTTATCTACTTCCTTTCTTTTGGCGTATGATGATTTTGTTTGCCAAAATTTGTATTCAACTATCATTGAAGTTTGTCTTTTGGAGATTGATCTCATGATATCTTGAGTCATGATAATTGTTCATTGTGATTTCATGTAAAAGTCCAATATATTTTCAAGGGGATTGTGATTTTCCTATTATAGTTTCACTTGTGTAAATGCAAACTATTTGTCAGCATTTGACGTGTAATAATGACCTTGTAACAGTTTTGATAGTCTTCTAAAAAAATGACTTGTTCAAGAGAGTAGGGTTCTTTAATTTTCTAAGCCAACTTGATATACCAACAATGATTTACATGACTCCTCGACCTTCCTTAAATCCCCAAATTCGACCAGCTTGTTTGTTGCGTTCCTAATTCATCTCTAACTCCCAGTGAATGATGCCACATTCTCACTCATGAAATTAATTAAAATACAAAAAATAAAAGAGGTAATTGGATTGCACATTTGCCCGAATTCGTATTTTAAGTGTAGGTCAATCCGATTGTACTTAAGTTTTTGTGAAAACAAAAATGATTCAGCAGATCTCTAAACCCATGGATTTGTCGCGAATTCAACTGTTCTTACTGGAGTATTAATTAAGCCCTATACCACACTATTAAAAGTTAAATAAAAGTTGGTTGAATTTCAACTTTTTTTAGCTCAATTCTCTCTTTATTTAAATGAAAACTACATTTCCTGAAGAATTCATTGCAAATTAAATTCAAACCTTTTAGCCTTTTCATAAATTAAACTAGACTTTTGAGATAATTATAGTAATAAATGTTCTAGTCTTTGATTTGTAGTAAATTTATTTGTCATCAATTTACTTTTATTTATTTTTTTGGAAAGGAAAGCAAAAACTTTATAAAAAAGAAATGCAAATACACATGCAGCAAGGAAGACCGGCCATAAATGACGGTAGCTCAATCGACACATAAGAGCATTGGCAACGCAGTCCTCGATGGGTTACTCGAGTAGCCCTCTTCCTTCGTGTATGGCGTTGCAATGACTGTTTCCTCGAGCATTACTCGAGTGCTCGGGTAGCACTCGAGCCTCAAATAAAAAAAAAAACTTATTTTAATTTCTAATGGCTGTTTTTTTTTTTTTTGTTTTTTTTTTTATTAAAGTTTTATGTAATATTTAGGATTTTATAATTAATGCAATTTAAATTTGAAATAAATTGTGTTATTTAAATTTGAGCAATTAAATTTAAATGAAAAACATAAAATAAAAAACTAATGTTATCAAGTAGGCTATCAAGGAACAACACTACCTACTCAATCACACAACCACTATCAAGTAGGGTATCAAGGAACTCCATACCACTATCAAGTAGGCTATCAAGGAACTCCATTGCGGATGCTCTAAGGATAATTGTAGCTTCTTGCATTTCGTAGCTTGGTGAGGTGATTTATGCCTATGATTCCACAACATCAAATTTCCTTCTCCAAATTTGCCACATCGATCGCTACTTTCCAGTGGAACCCATCGGACTTCAAAATAACAATTAACAAGTATTCTAATATTTTTATTTTGAGCACGAAAATTAAGAATAAATGATATTTTGGATACCAAAATTAAGAATAGAGGGTTAAGAGTGTAAAGATGATGATCAATTAACAAATGTAGTATGATAGTATCGAATATCGATTCTCAGGAAAAAATAAAAAATAAGAAAACTACAGTTGTAGACTTGTAGTTCAACCAAGTTTAGGTCAATTTTATAAATTAATTAAAAAAAGAAAAAAGAAAATCGGAAGACCGCGGGAGAAGAAAGAAAGAGGGAAGAAGAAAGCAACGAAACACGCAGTGCCGGCGCCGGCGCCGCCACCTTGGCTGACTCAGACACACTCACTCACTCACAAAGGGCACTATTTGAGCACACAAACACAGACATGTTAGAACCAAAGAGGCTGAATAAAGCAGTGGTTCCTCAGTCCCTTATCCCTCACCCTTCTCCAGCCAGCCTCCAGTCTACCCGTCTTGCCCTCCATGTATCCCCTTTTCTCCCCTGCAACCATTCCTTTCCTACTTCCTCTCTCATACATTTGTTGTTGTTGTTGCAGGCCAATGGCGACGCCTCGTCTTGCACCGTTTATATTGCTTCCGCCTCCCGCATTTACAAACTCCGGGTAAATTCATCAACTTTGTTTCATTTTTTTTTTTGTGTGTGGAGAATTAGAGCGTGAACATTGATTATTCCGGTTATTGTTGGATTGTGGCGAGCTTAATTTACACAATCAAAGGTTATGCATTTGGAATGAGTTTATGGCATTTTCATATCTGTCATTTATGGTTCAGATTGCATTGGAGGATTCAGTTGTTGGTCAAGGAAAACAGAATCTCCTAATCCCTGAACGAACTCAGGTACTTCTTGCCAGGGATCCTTGAGAACTGTATTTTCGTGATTGAAAACTTTGATTGAACTGATTAAAAGAGATGTTACTGAAGGTATTGGAATCATCCTTGGTGGATCGATGCCCTCATAGGTCGGAAATCCAGAGTATTGTGCTTGCTGAAACGAAAAGTGAGAAAGTTGTCTTGTCTATGCTCTCGATATTTACTGGTGTAGCTTGTTATGTGGTTCCTGTTCTACTCTTCTCATTTCTCAATTCTAGTTGTTATTTTAACTTTATGTGGCTAAGATAACAATTTCATTTTATGTTCAAAAGAAGCTTTGTATACATTTTTGGAATGCCTATCCTTAACATAAGAACTCTGAAAATACTGAATACTGTCTGAAAAACATGACACCTACAATTCAAAATATGTACTATCAGCGACTAGTTTACAACTGATTTGATAACTTTTTTTTTGGAGCATACAACTGATTTGATAACTGGAGTGGCCAATATTTTGGCGGCCATTTCTTTACTTATAATCATATGTATATACATAGAAGGTGCAATTACTTGGAAAATACTTTTTGGAGGCAATGCTGCATCTCTTTGTAGGTTTTGTTAATACAATGCTGCCATTCTTTCAGGCATGGGCCGCTCACTCTTGGGAAGTGTAGACTCTTATGGTGATCTTATTGTTTCTCGAGTGGATGATTTCAATACAGGTCACAATCCGTCGTACTTTTATTTCCCAAACTCACTCTTTTGTCCCCCATTGTTTACAAGTTCTGCTTCTGCATATAAGATTTTTATGTGAACCCATAGTGCATTGCTTTCCTTCTTTTATGTGCTGCTTCTGTGATTATATTAGAGAAAGCTGACCAATATGAAATCATGGAAAAGCTGAGGTGTAATTGAGTCCAGCCCAGCCCAATAGTGCTAAGCTCAAGCTACTCGTTTATTATCGAGTTGAGCTTGAGCTTTATTTGTCAACAGTCTGAGACTCACGAGCTTATTCGAGCTTAATTCAGCCTAAATGAGCTTTCTAAATTTGAATATTAATCATTAAAAAAAATTACTTGTTCTAAAACATATACTCCCTCCGTCTACGAAAAGTATAGCACTTTTGCCATTTTTGGCGTCCACCAAAAGTACGACAATTTCCTTTTTAGAACATGACCCCACATCTTTTTCTTAACTTTTATCCTTACAAACACTTCTTATTTACAAAAAACCACCTCAAATTCAATCTCAACCACACATCTCATAAAATGGTGAGACCCTTTCTCCACTACATAAAAATGATCGTCAATTTTATTAAAACATGTGCCCACCAAAAGTGCTATACTTTTGATGGACGGAGGGAGTAATATTTTACTTAAATTCATCATTTTATTATAAAGACAAAGTTAATTAGATATTTACTAGAATTATTACTTATTCTTGTTAGCTAACAGACCAAGTAGTTTCAAGCCCAAGCTTAAGTCATTTAGTTATAACTTAGAACAAGCTTTATCGAGTAGATATCCGAGTTCACAGGTAGCTCGACTCATTTACTGCTATAAAGTTGATAATCAATAGTAGTTTCCAGAGCTCTCATTTTCTGATCGTGCTTCTGAAATCTACTCCCTCTGTCCTGTAAAAATAGTCCTAGGAGGGAGTGACACGAGTTTTAATAATTGTAGTTGAATGTATTGTGAGTGAAGAACGAGACCTACCTTAGAGATAGTGTTATAAAGGACCTACCTTAGTGGATAATGGGGTTTAGGTTAAATTAAAGTGGTGGGCCGTACATGGTAGAATAAGTAAATAAGTTGATATATTGAGGGTAATATGTATTGATTTGTTGTGGACTTGTGGGGTAGTGTCTATAAATGGAATAGAATTATTTTTATAGGATGGAGGGAGTAATTGTCTTTTGAAGCATAAAAATATAATTTAAATCCCCTTGAACTTGTCTCAGCAGAGGGCTGACAAGCATATGAGTGGCCAGTTAGCTACTTGATGTGATAACTTAAATATTCTACAAGTCCACTAACTGAAATAAACATTACTCCACTCTCAAGTTAGGGGCATAATATCGCATCTAGGCATTTTTCTGCTGGGACTTACTAATACAGACATCTTGTTCCAGATGCAGACGGGTCTACATATTCAGTATCTCCCCGAGATTGTGGTGTTGGAGAAGGCAGTTGGGCAGGGCTTTGCTTTAATCCAGGTCAATTGTCTATGGTAAATAATTTCTTGCTACTGAACCCTTTCAGAAAGGTGTATATTGGTTAAAAATGAGATATTGCTGGGTAGTAAAGTACTTCCTTCGTCCGTGATAAGTGTGGTGTGTATTGGAGGGCACATGTTTTAAGAAAATGTTGGGCGATGTGTATAAAGTGAAGAAAGAGACCCACCAATGTTTATTTGTTAGGCAATTAATAAATGGTTTGTGAGATGGGTTTGTTGTAAATATTGAGTATGAATGGGGTGTATAAGGGTATATGTACCAAAATCGAAACACCACGCTTATTGTGGATAGACCAAAAATGGCAAAAAGGCCTCACTTAGCACGACACATCTTGACACCTTTAAAGTTTACTTGTCCTGCGAGTCACTTCCCTTTTTAGTCATTTTGACCAAAGGTAACAGTAGATGCTTTAGAATGAGAATCTAAGGCCATTTCGGTACACAGTCCCATACTTACATGTTCCAAATTGATAAACGAGTATTGTGCTCGTGTTAATAAACCTTAATGATTCCTTCAAGTATAAAGTTTGTCAGAGTTGGGTGCCAAGTTTAAATTTCAGGATCTCTATTAGACTTGGTATACATCCTGCAGCAAAGAGAAACAGCTTAATTGATCTGCTCTTTCGTTTCTTTTTTCCCCTTTTCTTTTTGACTGTCAGGGTTGGGGTTGGGGGCTTTTAATGGAGTTCTTGTATTTGAAGTACTAGGAATATTATTGTATAATCTTCTTTGAACTATCTAATTAACTTTCTACCTATTACTGTTTCAGGCAGCTACTGCTCGCAGCTTTTGCAAAAGCATTGATATTTATGATCATGATATTCATCTTCGCACTTTACGTACGTGAGTATCTCATTTCCACTTTTGTTTTCGTTTATAAGGTTTTCTTTATGTTATTGCAATATCCTATGACAAATCCTGTTTTAAATTTCAAACTGTAATTGTGCGGCAAAAATAAATCTTCACGGTTGTTTGGAAGGTCATGTATCTATTTAGCTTCTTTCATGTAACCTTCTAGATAGTTTGTACTAGCCTCGAGAAAATTAAAAGTGAGCTTCGCGGGCTTGTAAATATTAGATCAGCAACACCATTACACTTCAGGCCCTTTGCTTTCTAGATTCTGCTACACTTGATCATCCTATATTTTTGCAGTGGAATTAATTGCTGTTAACATTTCAGGTTTGAAATTCAAATGTTTGTTTTATTTGTCACTTATAGAATAGTCATGTTGCAGATTGGGGTTCCCTACCTCGCTAATTTTCATGGACAGTTTTAGTGAGGGCGGAAATTCAATGTTAGCCACCACAGAAGGTTCCCAGGTACTTATTTTATGGTTTCCCATGTAACCATGTTGAACGGTTTTGCTGGCTATTGAATGAAAAAAATCCCATTACCCTTGGATGACTTATATATTGTTTTAATCTTATTTGAACTGCTGCAGCTAAGTATATGGGATTTACGAGTGAAAGAAAATGGGGGCTGTGTGCAAAGAATCATGGGATCTGTCGGAGACATGTTATATGCAGTCAGTATATCTTCATCTGGTAATATTGCTGCTGGGGGTGAGGACCGCACTGTGACTGTCTATGATCCACGCAGGTTAGAACTTAGAAGGCTTCTATTTTGACGTATACCTTGTTTAATGAAGTGCATTTGGAAGGTTTATGTAGTTTCCCTGAGGTTGTTCCCTTTAGACTCGATAAAAAGGGAGGGATAAAAATGGAAGACTTCTTCCTTGTCATTTCTGATGGAAAGGATCTGCTTCCAAAAGAAAACCTCTCTCTCTCTCTCTTGTTACTGTTGCATTACATGCCATGATGCATGCAATTTGGTGATCGTGTTGGCCTCCTACAAAGGAAGGAACTTTAATAAAATTATTGAGAGACGTCGTGGATTTTGTTGGACTAATTTTGCTAAACTCATGGGACTGAATTATTGCAGATGGTGTGCAACATCTAGATGGCTGAACTGTTCAAAATATGAGGTCAGTTGGCTGCATGCGTCACAATTATTTCTATTCAAGTTGGATGTGTAGCATTTCTATCCACCATTTTGTTCGATTTCATTTTGTGCATCTACCTTATTTAGGTCAAATATTCTGCTTATATTCTCTTTAGTCTTCTTTAGCATTACTTCTTGTCTGCAGATAACCGGACTTACTTTTTCTTCTGTTGATCCAAGTTACATATATGTGCAAGGAGTTGATTATGAGGTAAATGCTTTTGTCAAACTTTTCTGTAATCTATCAAGGTTGGGGTTGTCATCTCTAACTTGTTCTTCTTTTCATCTTATTTATTATATATAATTAAATCTCTGCAACTGCAACATTGTTAATTTGTGTTATTTGTTACCTATAAACAGCACGGAGTATTTGCATTTATCTTTACCCTCTATGTTTAGATCTTACTAGTGTAAATGTATTTAAAACTACTTAATTTGCAGATTATCTGTGGACAATGGAGAGAAAGAGAGAAGGCATTTTCATTTAGAGGGGACTCAAACTGGCTTGGATTTAGCAAGGTTTTATTAATATCTCCTTCATCTTCATGAAATTGTATCTGTGGCAGCATATGTTTATCGCATTTTATGATTAACTCATGCACACAATTGAACTCTGTCACCTAATATGATTATTGCATCAAATATGTCAAGAATCTGCTGCATGAATAGGTGTCGCTGACTCGCTGTCACCTACAAAAGCACACTCGTAATACAAATTTCATTTTCACTGTGCAGTGTTCCGACAGGGATATTTTGGCTGGGTGGTGTGATTCGGGTAGCATATTTGTTGCCGACGCCTCCTAGAAGAATGTGGAAATGACTGTCTGCAGTGATATCGAGTAGTAAGTTATAGCTTCCTCTTCGACTGTAGTTTGCTCGACTTTGTTTGCACTGTTTCTTACGTTGATGGCATAATCTGAGTGAAATGGTCGGACGACAGAACCAGAGAAGCATTAGCCTAAGTCGTACAATCGAGTTAAGAGTAGCATCGCAATGGAAAAGTGGGGGTAAGTTTGTCATCTCTTATGGGGTAGTTTTGGGGCTTTTACCTAATTTAAGATAGGGTTAATGGTTGAAAATACCCTTTTTCATAGATAAAACCTAAAATGTACCCACCTATTTTAAAACATACAAAATGTACCCACTTTGGACAATTTTGCCCTCTAGCTATTTCCACCCTTTGACTTGCTATTTCCAAGAATTTCCCTATACTTCATTATATGCATTAAAATTGGGCTTAAAGGGTATATCGGCTGGAAACTTTCCTCGTGCCCGATAGATTACCTGGTAATCTGGGTCTGGACTGTGAGACAACGCCACGTACCTTTAAGCAAAAACAGTTAAAAAAGATCCTTGTCAAAAATGGTATCAGAGCGGGTTTTTATAGAGGAATTATATAATTTTTAATTTATTTTTATGATTAACCCATGTGGGAGGAGACTCCATTAAAACTTATGGATCCGGACGAGTGTCCGAGATGTGTACACTACAGGAACTCTCTCCAAAATTTGGAGATAGAAATCAGTCACTTTCTTAGTGACCTAAGATGGAACAATCGAGTCCTCATCACCAACCTAAGAAGAGGAGGAGATATCGAACTTATTCGCAATATTATTGCGAGTATCCAGGGCTATCATCGGCAACTGATGATAATGGCTGCATCCAGAGCAACCATTGAACAAAGAATGGAGGAGGCCCATCAGTCCCACGATTGATGGAACCAAAAGACAAGGCGAGCGTAGCCTTTCCAGGCTATCAAAAGATCGAGCCAAGTTCTTCCGACAATGTCAACTTGCGGGAGATCCAAAAGACGGTGGAATATTATGGCGTCAAGCTGTATGATCTACCGATGGAGCTAAGCAGAATATCACTCCAACAAGAGGAAATTCTAACCCTCTTGCGTGATATCCAGAGAAAAATGGAGAAGATCGAAAGGCGAAAACCATGTTCCGGAAAAATTCGGAATCAATGGTCCAAAGACCCGACGTCCACCTCTCTATTTGATGCAACACCCAAAGAGTTGCAGCCGGAGGACATAATCCGAATCATGAAAGGCAAATATCATGAATAGCCTTGATAGAATCGGATTGGAAGATCTACAGGAGTTAGCAGAATCTTTTGCTAACCTCAACATGGTTGATCTAAAGATGAACCAAGAAGATGAGGTTCCCAAAAAAGAGCCTCGAGAAGGAGCGCCACTGAAAGGTTCAGCTCAAGATAGTACGAGCGAGTTCCAACGAACCAGGCGACGGAGGCCTCAGATGCAGGACACTCCTGTAGGAAAGGTCACACTGGAACCAATCCATCCATATGGATTGATTCTTAACCTCGACGAAGCCAGTTTCAAAGATTGGGAGGATCTCATCGACGAATGGGCTTCATCATTAAAGGTCGTGATTGCCACAATTGATTACGACAAAAAGGAATTTGCCAGAGTCTTCGAAGCCAGCTTGGCGGGGATGGCAAAACAATACTGGGAAAAACTTTCAGTTCCAGTAAGGAATGAAATGTTTAGTAGCACTGACATGAATGATATCATCAAGGAAGTTACTAAACAAATAAAAATTCATTTCTTGGGAATGGATTTTTTCGAAGGATCTGCAGAGGAAAAGCGCAAGAAATATCAACAAGCACTACACAATTTGAGGTTGATAGTGCTAGAGCCAAAAGCTCTTAATAAATTTCTGCGCCTATACACCCTATATGTCCATATGGGGGAAGTAGACAACAAGATGGCCATGGATCTCTTTTTTCCAAAGTTTCCAAGTCCATGGAGGGAAATGCTCATCAACGAGTATGTTTCACCAGGAGAATATCCACTTGATAGCGCTTCAAGGAGGATGTCTTATGTTCACAAGAAGCTGTCTGAATGGTGCCAGAAGGCAGCGGACCAGAGGAATCTCAAAAGATTGAGAAGACTCAACAAAAGAGCCCCATTGATATGCGACAACCTTGATCTTCCAACAGAGATTGGTGCGGAGTTGCTGTATCAAAGGAGGAGCCGAAAGAAACATAGGTATCAACCCTATGAAAGAAAGTCCAGAAGAAGTTCTTGGAAGCCAAGAACTAGGTGGACCAGACAGAAGGCACGCTCCTACAAGTCAGGCCAACGGAGCGGACCATCAAGAAACCAATTCTCAAATCAAAAGAGAATCCCGGTGAGAAAAACTTTCAGGCGCACTCAGGCCAAAGTAAATGAAAGTTTCAAGGATTGTAACTGCTGGACGTGCGGTGCAAAGGGGCATATTTCAACCAATTGCCCAGACAACGAGAAAAGGGAGATGAGAAGCTTCGAATCCACACCAGATATCGAAGAAGCTATCTACTACCAGAAATTGATACCCGTGTATCGATTTGAAGATATATCCTCTGATGAGAGTATATATGAGCAAGAAGAGGTCTTTAGTTCTGAAGATTCGGAGATGTCCGATGGATCAACCGGAGACGAGTCAGACTAAAGAGGAACACGAGATCCACCACACCCAGAAGGAGGATCAGAATGGGTTTACTAGCCATTTTCTGATTCCACAGGAAGAAGTGGTGAATAAAATCGTGAAGAAACTCAACAAGGAAATTGGAGAAGTACAAACCCACCAAGGGTTCTCCAATGGAAGATTGAATCGAGTTCTTAATAGCTTGATACCATCAAAAAGGAAGCATCATGTCTATTTTGGTGTTACAAACCAAGAAACGGCGCTTCCAATCGAGATTACAAGTAATCAGGTGGAAATCCAGCTGGTTCCGTCCGAGGACATTATGCAGGACCTCCAGAAAATGAAGCCAGAAGTCGCGTGCACGATAAAATGGATTCATATTGGAGCCATTCAGTTGGTGATCAAATCATCCCTTACCCCAGGGACAGACCAACCAATTGATGTCGCACTGTGCGACAAAAGAATCAGAGATACTAGAGCTTCAGTTCTTGGAGCTTTTTCAGGCAATCTCTATGCCAAGAGGATTATAACAGAATTCTACCCACAGATATCTTATAATCTGCAAGATTCATCCTTCAGCCGGGCCCTGACACTCTATCAGGACTACAAGAAGAAGGAGCTAATGACGGATGGAAATAGGCCATACTCACTGACTTATCAAGTCTCGTATGCCTTATCAAATTCCCATCACACGGAATTATTTCTGGGAAAGAAATTCATTGAAATTCCAGAAATATTCAAAGAAGTTGCCAAGGCGGTCAATCCAAACCGAGTAGGAATTCCTCAGATTGGGGAAATCGACATCGATGTTGGAGACAAGCCGATACTTAGCCATACCCAGAGTCTCAGACTGGGTGAACCAAGGCTATCATTCCAAGGAAATAGGCTGACGTCAGGACCTATTACAAGAAGTTTCTCTCAGTCATACGAGAGAAGGGCAATCCAGGAAACACCAGTCCCGGACATGAGAATTAAACTCAAATGTCCTGAAGGATGGAGACAGGTTTCCACGAGAATCGATACAACCAACAAGGAAAACCAGTTTCCTTGCAGTTCGTTGTATTATCTGGCGAATCCAGGAGACAACCGATACATCGGAACTCTAAAGGTTGGAGACTTTGAAATCCAAACCGAAGGACAAGCCGGACAAGAAGCAGATGTCCTGATCCTAGGACGAGATTTCCTTGACAAATATAAACCATGGTCATGGAAATCAGGAAGAATGGAGATCACCATTGGACGCCAAAGAGTGATGATCCAATGACCAGCCCATTCTCAATATACATCTCGGTGGGGATGTTATACGAGAAATACAAAGCAGAATATTTTGCTGCTTATGTGGATTCGGGAGCAGGAATCTGTACAGCAAAACGAGGAGTCTTTCCAGCAGAAGTGGAAGAAGATCTACCTCGAATTGCGGGAAGGGATTTCTCCAAAAAGATTTTGCTCTTATCAAAAGGAGTAAAACAGACGGAAATATTGATCGGCGGGGCAGGACAGACACCTTGGTACAAGGTCAAAACTCCACCAATTTATTTCCATGATACCGGAGCAGATATATTATTTGGAAATAATTTTCTGCAAAGCTTCAAGCGGTACATACAAGACAATGAAGCCAGACGGCTAGTGTTCACAACCAATTGTGACCACAAAATCATTGTGCAAAGGCTCGGTGGAGCTTTTCATAGATCAATGCCAATCAAATTTCGCAGCAAGCGTGGTGATGATGGCAGACTCCGGAGACCTCAAATGAAGGATCAAAGGAGATTCGGAGAAGTTTTGCTCAAATGCAGAACTGAGGGATTCCCAAATCTCTCTGAGGAAGAAACTCAAATCCTCAAAGTATCCCTGATATCACACAAAGATATCAAGGAAGACGAACAGGTGTCCATTGCCGACGTCAAAAGGAGAATCCAGAAGTGTTACCACGAGGATCCTTTGGCATGGTGGAACAAGAACCAGCTCAGAGCAACCTTAAAAGTTAAAACTGGAAAGGAGCATGAGTTCGTAAGGTTCAGACCTATCCTGATGAATCCTCAAGATCAAAAGGATATGGGGAGTATAATCAAGGAACACCTTGATTTAAAACTGATCGAAGATGGAAGATCACCCTATAGTAGTCCGGGATTTCTGGTAAGAAACCATGGGGAGATCAAGCGAGGAAAACCAAGATTAGTCATTAATTATAAAGGGATTAATGATATTCTTGAGTTTGATGGATACTTCATCCCAAGCAGAGAACACCTTATCGACTGCATTAGAAATGCAAGGGTATTCTCAAAGTTCGATTGCAAGTCAGGTTTTTACCAGATTCGCATGGAGGAAGGGAGTAAGAAGTTCACAGCCTTCTCAACTCCACAGGGACATTATGTATGGAATGTCATGCCAATGGGGTTAGCCAACGCGCCTCAGATATTCCAAAGGAAGATGGATAATCTATTTAAGGATTATTCTTCGTTTATGTTTGTTTATATTGATGACATCCTTATTGCATCAAAAAACATTCATGAACATGTCAGGCATCTGGAGATCTTTGCTGATGTTTGCCAACAAGAAGGACTAGTGCTGTCAGAAAAGAAGGCAGTTATAGCTACCCAAAAGATGGAGTTTCTGGGGATTGAGATTGATGAATCTGGGATCATTCTACAAGATCATATTGTGGAAAAGGTCCGGAATTTTCCAGAAGATCTCAAGGAAAAGAAGCAGCTCCAAAGCTTTCTCGGAGTTGTTAACTTTGCAGGAATGTTCATCAAAAATCTTGCAGAGCACAGGAAAATCTTTAGTCCATTACTAAAGAAAGATGTTCCATTTATTTGGAAGGAAGAACATCGAGAGGGTATAAAGAAGTTGAAAGAGATTTGCAAAAATCTCCCAAAACTTTCAATACCACAAGACGAGGATGATTTGGTCCTCTACACGGATGCGAGTGATTTCTGGTGGGCAGCAGTGCTTACAAAGATCACCCCATATGGAGAAGAACCTTGCAGATACTGTAGCGGTCTTTTCTCCGACGACGAAGCTGTGCGATGGCACATCAACGAGAAAGAATTCTTTGCAGTTCGAAAGGCGTTTAAAAAATGGCCGCTTTTCTTACTAGCTAAAAAATTCGTTTTGAAAGTTGATAACACTAATGTTAAAGCCTTCTTAACAAAAAAGTTTGAATCTAAACCCGAAAGGGCTAGATTAATTAGATGGCAAGCAGAATGCCAATATTATGATTATGATATTGTCGTTTTGAAATCTGACCAGAATGTTCTTGCAGATTTCCTTACAAGGGATGGAGCTCCCTGAAGTGGAGGCCATCGAGGCAATACAGGCGCAGCTCTTTGAAAGCCTAGAGCTGCTACAACAAGAGTGGCACAGATGTGTGCTGCATACTAAACAAGCAGGAAAGATACAAGCGGCTGACGAAGCCAAAGTATCTAGCCAAATTGATGTCTGTTTCATGAAGATGTTCAATCTTCAGGAAGCAACCGAAAAGCCGCTCTTGCGCGCAGTCCGTGAAAATCGGGCTAAAGCAATGCTTTCCGTACAGGGCGGATTACCTGTAGCAGGGGATTCAAGTACCCCTAGCCCAAGTCCTGAGAGAATGGCTTCACAGCCGGACGCTCGAGGAAAAGATGTTGTTAAGGAGTCAATCCCTGAAGCAACATGTCAACCCTCCACCTCTGGGGTAAAAGAGGGAGAGATCAGCCTTAGGCCCATGACAGGCCAAGTTAAGGTTGATACTAATCTTTTTATTCCTTCTCCTTCTTGGCAGAATTATCAAGACAGGTGGGAGAAACTTCTTACGAGAAGAGGCATTAATCCGGGAAATTGCCGGGTTGATGTTGCAGGAAAATATCCAAGGGTTTGGTTCACTCCAGGAGCCAATCCAAACGATGTAAAGGAATGGTATGAATTTGGGGCATTAGCTTCAGTTTATACCACTTCTCCGGCTTTCACCGAAATCAAGGGTCTACCCAAATGGATCCAGAGAACGGTGTTCGACACATGGGAGAACAACGAGTCCCTCAAAAGGGGAGATGTCCTGGAACTGTATTTCTTCAGTGCAGCTCCAGAACCAGTTGGCAAGGGAGTCTACGAAGCCTTCCATTTCATCAAGCTTCGGAGGCCAGATACAGGAGCTTTGAATCGAATCAAAGTTCCTGAGTTTAATGCCGCAATCGTCTCAACAATCCCGGAGGATCAAATCTCCACGAGACGAGCATGGGGTCTTTGGGTCTGTCTCACAGAGATGGACAAAATGAAGTCCAGGTTCAAGTTCAATCAAAGCTCGGATCTGGGAACGTTCCTGGTCAACACAATGACAGGAACCACCACTCAGTTTGCTGAAAAGTCTTTTGAAGACAAGAGGCAAACAATCTGGAGTAACAGGATAGCGGGGAGCAAAGAGACTCGTCGCAAATTCTGCAATATGGCTCATGTAAGCCATTGGATCGATAGGATCTGCGATCAATGCTCATCGCAGAAGGAGCCAGAATTCGGCAAAGGATTCTTTCCGAAGCCGGATAAAAGGAGATTCCGGTCTGATGAACATGACAAGCATCAGACCCCAAAGGGAAGGACACCTCGGGCACCAAAAAAGTAAGGTGGCCGACAGAATATTTTGAATCATGTGATTCACAGCCAGGATCGCACCCACAAAAGAAACGACAAAAGTGGGTGGAAGAACAGGAGGACCACTTACCAAAAGCTTCAGGACAAAAGTAAGTGGAGAAGAAAGCAGCCGGCCCCTACCAGCATTATTACAAGAAGATAAAGAAGGGGTCCAGTACCATGTGAGGCCACTAACAAGCGTCGGCAATAATGGCCAACAAAAGAAGGTGGATGTCACAATCAAGCAAGCTGGCCACAAAGGAAGAATCCGAGGCCACCAACCAAGCAATTATAGAGGGGCTCAAACCTCTATATAAACACAAGAGCTGGAGAGAAGAAGGGCATTAGAAAATCACACCCATTTCACACAACACACATCTTCTCTCTAGAAAATTATCTTTGTAATTTTAATTTTGTTTTCAAAGTTTTTCGTTTTTGTTTTTTTTTTTTTTTTTTTTTTATGTACACAAGTACTGGCTACTATGAGTAGCTAGACAAGTTAGTCTTCTCCTTTGGGGAGTTTTTATGAAATAAAATTAATTATTATATAATTCCTCTATAAACGCTGAGTTTTTGTCCAACTATTCCGGGTTGAGTAAAAATATTTTCTTTATTTTTCCAACATATTATTTAGTCGGCACTTAGTGAAGGAGAAGGGTTGCAACCATCTCTTGCGAGTGTGTGGTTGGTGCGTGCCGGGGAGGCAGACGAGCCGTAAAACGCAACAAGACCGACTCCTGAAGAAGACCAGTCGACGAAGGTATAATGTTGGTTTAATTTAAGAATTATTTTGAAGTGTTTACGGAAGCATGTTGGGCCTGTTTACTGTTTAAAAACATAAATGATTATAATGAATTATAGAGAATAGTTTGCTTAAGGGTATTTGGTATAATGCTCGACGCGCTCGACATGCTCGATGAAATACTCGACATGCTCGACAAACTGTTGGCGAGCAGAATACTAAAATAGGCATAAGGGTATTATTGTCCTAGATGGGTAGATTTTATATGTTTGGTAAAGGGTGGGTACATTTTTGTTTTTGTCTTTGAAAAGGGGTACTTTCCATTTTGCCTCTTTAAGATATGCCTGAATCTAATGGCATACTTGTAATTTTGAACGTCTGTGGTAGTATTTGGATTTCCTAACGAACTTCTTGATTTTGCTTTTCCATGGTATTTAAGATGACAAATTCTCATTATATGACTACTTCTACCAAGAGTTTATTATCACCTATTTTTCATGCTATTTAATTTTACGATTTGCTTGCATTTGTCATGAAATCAAGTATGACATTTGAATAACTACTTTTGGTCAAATTCTTGAAGTGGACCTTTTGATGTTTCAATCCATGACCAAATCAAAGAATAACCAAAAATTCCTCAGTCGTTTTGCTATGGATTGGCCAGTTTTAATTGGTAAAATGAATACTAACTAAGAGCATCTGCAACGCTCCTACTCGAGTAGAGCGTTGCACTCGAGTAGGGCGTTGCGGGGGCCTTACTCGAGGCCTACTCGAGTCTTCGTGTATACACGAGCGATCTATTTTTTTTTAATTATCTTCTCCTTTTTAAAAATCTCTCTCCTCTTTAAAAATTAAAAAAAATAAGTAGACTATCAAGTAATCCCAACGTAACACTACTTACTCAATGTGGTCCCCCGTTATCAAATAAACTATCAAGTAAGCCTATTGCGGATGCTCTAATGTTCTTAACAAAAAAGAACTTATAAAATTCAGTGTTACAGTGTAATGTACTTTTACTGGTAACGGAAAAAGCACCTAAAATTCAAAACTAAAAAAATCTAGCGTTTGAAAAGAAGGTAATCGTTTTTTGGAACGCACATATCGAAATACGTGTTTGTATGAAGAGAGAGAAACTTCCATGTTATTGCACCAAAATAAAATTGAATATCCATGTTAGATTTGATATAGCTGTGAGCTTTTGAAATTAAAAAAATATATATGGTACTAGTAAAAGGATTGTGTTATACTATAAGTTTTCCTTCTTTTGTCTTAGTGTTCCCGTATGTCTTAGTTCCCGTAATCTATTAACTACTATATATTAAAACATAAAATTTTAATTAGAAATTAATTAAATTAATCGTAAATTAAGCGGCAATTATGCGATTAGAATAAAAATTGAAGATTTATTTATATGCTATATTTTCTTTCTCTTTTTCCCCCCCTCTTTCCTATAATTTTATTCTTTTGCAAAATCATGCTAATTCAATTAATGAGAATATATTCAATATGTATTTTAAATTAAAGACTGCGTTAAGAGCTTTAATTTAATATTTTATTTATATAAAAAATTAAAATAAATAAATTATGATCATTTAAAGTTGTGAAATAAATTTTATATATATGGAAGAGGTTCAAATGAGAAGATAATCATTCTCAGTCATTCGATCATAAAGATCTACGGTGAATGCATCATTTTAATGACTGAATGCAACACATGAGTTTAAATCCTACATGAAGCAAAAATTTTATTTTTTCCATTTTTTCGAGTGTAGTTAATTTTACAACGAATGATAGTACAATGAGTGTTTTCAATTCTCACGATAAAATATGGATTTTGACCCCATGAGAAAATGTCTATTCATGCACCGATGAGGCCTAGCTCAAGTGGCAAAGCTGAGGCATTCAAAGACTCTCATTTGTGAGAGGTATTGGGTTCAATTCCTGCTTGCGTGCGGGTAGTTTTTCCACTTTTGTATAGGTAGTGTTCTCACCTTTTTGTGAGTAGTGGCTCCGCCTGCGTACGATTGTTTTCCCATCTTTGTGTGGTGTAGAGGTCCCGCCTGCGTGCGGGTTGCTTATTAGATTATATTAGATACCCTCTTGTTATTCAAAAAAAAAAAAGAAAATGCCTATTCATGCATTACATTGATTTATTCGTTATTATCATTTCTCACAAAAGACGACATTCTCATTGGATTTCAACTATATATATATATATATGTATAGATATATACGATTATTATGTATTTATATGTGCATTTTGTGATTCTTTTTAATCTTTTCTATTTAAAATATTAATGATAATTTTAATTATAGAATAATTTTATTTTTTCATTAAATTGTAGATTAAATTAATTAAATGTCATTAAACTAAATTTAGATTTGGTGAGATCACTATATATTATATAGTGAGATCTAAATTGTAGTCAATCACAATTTAATAATATGAAAAGAACAATACAATTATAACAATATATATATGTACTTTTATATAATTAATATATAAATAAAAAAACACGTAAATGTATATTTATTATAATATTATTATTGTTATATAATACAAACATATGTCCTTTGTTGTAGATACTATATAAATCTATGTTATGTTATAAGATTAATGAAAATAAGAATAAAATTAAAAATATGTCAGAAAAAGTTTGTTAATAAGAAAATTAAATATATGAATTTAAGTTATTTAAAATTTTCAAATGATAATATCGTATATCTATACATGTATATGTATATCAATAAAATTACACGTATATAATAATTAGAAGCTCACAACAAAATTAAGGGGAGTGTATTCGTTGTGGATTTCCACAGACTTTAAAAAGTCCATGGAATTTAAATTCCATGGAATTCACATAGATTCCAGACGACTTTCAAAGAATTCGTGGTTGGATTTCACCCCGATTTTCACTGATTTTCGAAGAATTTAGGGGATAATTCTGGAATTGAAATCCATGAAAACCAACGCCCGCTGAGTCCCAGCACCGCTGGGAATCCAGCGAGCGCTGGAAACCAAGCAAGAATCCTGCTTAAAATAGTGAATGAGGTAGTAACAGGAAGCTGGAGAGAGTAAAAAAGAAATGGAGCAGCAACTATGATAATCAGGGATCAAAATTTATAGAACTAAAGCAGCAACAACTTAGAAAAGGATTCCCTTTATCAGCCCAATTTGTTGCCGAAAAGTTGACATATATGATATCAACTCAACCAATTGACTGAATTCAGCAAAAGAATCGGAGCACATTCCAACGTCTGCTCAAAACCAGCGTCATTCCAACGTCTGCTCAAAACCAGCGTCTGCTGGACTCATCTCTCAACGTTGGCTGAGTTCCAGCGCTCGCTGGCTTCTTGGCCGTGGGCGCTGGAACTCAGCGCTCGCTCAAAACTCTATGGAATTCAATTCTCGTGGTTCTTGGTCGGATTTCGTCGTGTGTATTTTTTGGATGAAATCCATGAAAGTCATTCCGGATTTGAAGTCAATGGAATAACGAATACACCTAGATTTGTATGGATTTTAAAAAGTCTGAAACGAATACACCCAGATTTATATGGACTTTTAAAAGTCTTGAACGAATACACCTTGAACAAATACACCAAGATTTCTGCAGACTTTTAAAAGTCTTGAACGAATACGCCCAGACTTTTAAAATCCATAGAAATCCATTAAATTCCACAACGAATACACCCCCTAAGTAGTTATTTATTTATTAGTATATGGAACTAACAAATTACATCTCAAAGAAAATCTTGTATAACACTAGTAAAATAGAAAAATGTTAACAAACTTTTTAAATTCAAATACAAAAGTATAAGAACTTAGAGAAAAAAAAGTAAAATAAAAATTAGGACTTCTTTCGTTCTCATAAAATGTATTCACTTTTAAATGAACCGAAGTTTAATAAAGTGATTGAATGTGTTGTGAGTTGGATAAGTGTCTAACTTTATTGTGAATTAATAACTTACCAAAAATAGATTAGATACATTTTATGAGGACAGGCGAAAATGAAATTTTTGATATATTTTATGAGAACGGAGGGAGTACAAATTTGAAACTATAATGAAGCGTTTACTTTACATGATTGATAAAATGCATGATTGAATATTTTTATCCTTAATATTAGGATTTCTTCAATCTGGCCCTTTAAATGAGATAAAAATCCAGTAAAATTGAAATCAAGGATCTTGAAATATTCCAAAGTTTCAATCCATTAAAGTAAATAAAAATTAACTTTACTATTTTTATCTGTCAAGACTAATGCTTCAAAGTAAAATGTCCCTATTTATGTTATACATGATACATCTTTATTCAGATTTCAAGGCATATGTATATGCATACGTGTTCACAACCAAAAACGAAAGAAATGTCTCGTCTCCAAATGGGTGATATATTAATCTTTAAGCTGCAACTGTTCCTGCTAATGCACCATTATCTTTATGCCCATTTGTTTGAATGACCATTATCTTTATGCCCCATTTGTTCTAAGTCATTCAAATATCCAATACACACCACACACACACACATGTATATATATGTGTGTGTGTTTGTATTAACGACAATATTGTTTGTTATTCACCATTTTGTAGAAGTTCATTCCATTTCTCTAGCACTTTTACTCTATAGTCTATAGATATACATAAGAATCAACCCATTTGTGTATTTAAGGTTGTATCTCACCACTATTAACTCCTTTGTCGTTTCATGATCGAGTCCCTTCAGCTTGCAACATTGCAATATTTTTAAAAGTAGTTCCTTCTTTGATCTATTCCCGTTTTGATGTTAACTTTGACTTTGTTAATAGATTTAACGCTCGTTTCTTTTGTCGTTATATTTGTTTGTTCAACTCTAATTAGTGGATCGAATTGGGCCTTGCGACCTTCTTCAGATCTGCTTCCATCGCTTATACTTATTTTTATAATAAAAAAAAGAATAATTTAAAAGAAAAATAAATGGCATTCTTTGGGCCTCAATGGGCTTTGATTTTTATCATGAATCCTGCCCTTCTGAAAAAAGAAACCTACAGTATCACGTCACTCAATTTAGCTAAGTTTGCTACTACTTCATAAGGTGATGATTTAAAAGCTAGAGGTCTCTTCATGACCTTTTTTTCTTTCCTTTTTCTTTTTATAATAAATTAACAGTACTAAATAAAGAAATTTAAAGGCCACACCACAAGAGACTCGAATTCAAGATCTTTGACTTTAGACATTAACCCCTTACCGTTTGACCAACACATGCACATCTCTTCATGTCTTTTAGTACACTTGGAGTTTGTTAAATTAATGAAAGCTTTTTTTTTGGGAAATCCAAACAATGGTCTTTTTTGCGTAATGATTCATTTACTTTCATGGAGTAGGAGAGAATATATATATTTTCATAATTTTTTTTTTATCATTTTTATATGTTTATTATGATAAAAAAAATTATTTTCAAGAAGGGTGGAATATTTTTTTGGGTAGCTCATTTTCACTCATTTTGTCTCTAATATTTGATAATATATTATCTTTGGGTAGTGGTGTGAAAATATTTTTCAATATTTAACATGGTAAATTTAATAATTTATCCATCAATTTTCAATAAAGTAAACAAGCGTGTAGGATAAATGTAGTATATGATAAAAAAAAATCATCTTTAATAAACATATGATAAAAGGAAGGAAAATATAATATATTTTTATTTATTCTTTTTCAATGAAAATTTTACAACTTACCCTTAAAAAAAAGTCTCAGAGTTCACTTTCATTGCGCCCTCTTCTCCAAACTTTTAAAAAAAGAATGGTATCTCACCTAATATATAGTAATTTTGTGTTAAAAAGAAACAATTCTTGTGGATTAGATTTAGAATATAGTAGTATTGAATAACTGGACCAAGTAAACATGGGTGTTTGATTGATTACAGGTGCAGACCCAGTTAGGGGTGGATCGGTACGGTATACCGAAAATTTTTCGTCATACCGTATACCATACCATAAATTGCGGTATGAGAATTTTCATACCGTTGCCGTACCGTACTTTTCGGTATACCGAAGATCGGCATACCGAAAATTTCGGTATGAGAATTTTCATACCGTTGTCGTACCGATAGTGCGGTATACCATACCAAAAGTCGGTATACCATACCTTACGATATTACCGAAATTATTGTTATATCGTTTCATGCCTAAATTGTCAAACCATTAAGATATACCGTATATTTGTACATATTGAAATTTCATTAAACAAATACAAATTACTACTTTCTAACAATTAAACTCCACATCTTCAACAAAGCAAAAAAATATTTTACCACTAATAATATATATATATATATAGGGTCAAGTTAAATAGAGAATGATTATATATTTCATTTTGAACAAGTCTATGCATTTTACGAACAGATCAACATAACTAACGAACAGACGTATTTAGTAAAAAAAGAGAAAAACTCGCCACCAGCAGGATTCGAACCCGGGGCAAATTGTTGTTCATGCGGTACATTGATTTGTTCGTAAAAATTGTAGATCTGTTCGTTTTTATTTCACGAATTCTCTATTCTCTAAATATTTAGCATTCTCTGTTTAACTTTTCTCTCTCTCTCTCTCTCTCTCTCTATATATATATATATATATATATATATATAATTGATTCCGACGGCATACAGATTTTTTCGGTATATACTATCGGTATATACCGGTGGTATATACCTAAACAACGGTATATACTGATTTTTCGGCATATACCGCGGTATCGGTATATATCGGTATACCGCGGTATGAGGAAAATGATATCGTTGTCGTACCGAAAATCTTCGGTACGGTACAATACCGTACCGAAATTTCGGTATTTTTGGTATTTTTTCGGTACGGTAAATGCGGTATACCGATTTTTCGGTATTTTGCTCCACCCCTAGACCCAGTTCTTAGGCTTCGGTAGGTAAAATTTCATGATCAAATATTAATTGTGGTCCACCCAATCATATTTAACATATGCCGATTAAATATTATGTCTAGACCTTGTAGTGCCCAACAATTTGTGGATATTATAATTTTCTTTAATGATGTTTCGATATTAACATTTAACCTACCCACAACACCATTTTTAAAAAATACTGGAAATTTTGAGGGATTATTAAAAAAAAGAAGAAGCAAATAATCAATGGGAAACTTTATATTATATTCTTGATTTATAGATTGTGGAAATGAAAGGCCAACCAGTTCAGGATTCGACCGCGACATACAATTCAAATTAATATTTAATTGTTTCTTTAAATGGAATAAATCTAGCTTACCTTGGAGGAACTCAAAACAGTCATTTTATTAAAAGAAAAATTACAACAAATTCTAACTACTTCGCAAGAAACCTACAACTAAAATGACTAGAAAATTGATCTAATTAACAACAAAACAGTGGTGTAAGTCACACAAATTATAAGAGATCATGTATCTTTTGTGCCAAAATTTGACAATGAAAATCAATGAAAAATGATGATATTATATGCAATTATTCTTACTTTTTCATTGATCGTAATCTTATATATTCATGACCAACATATTACACATGTATGCAAATATTTTATAGTATGATATATAAAGATGAAAGTTGAGGTTTTTAGGTAGATGTAGATCCACTCATTTCCCTAGATCAATTCCTCTCCCTCAACTTCAGTCTTTTTTTATTAGACTCTTCACTGTTAATATTCTCCGACTTTATTCTTGGTCTAAACATATGAGTCTGATATAAGAATTAACATGATTAATTAAGTTTCACTATGCTAGTTAAATATAACTGAATCGTATATTCAAATAGATCCCGTGTTACTTTGTAATTAATAATCACCGTATCTACTATTCCATCAACCTAATTACTAATGGTTCGTTACTTTTGAACACAAAAATTAAAGAAAATATGTAAATTGATTAAAAGTAGTAGAATTCACACAATTTCAAGAGTTAATTTTTACTATCATTTACAGAATGTGCCACTTGTAATGGGACAATCCAAAGTAGATAGTGAATGATTAATAATAGGTCGACAGAAGTATATATTAATCTTAATTTCTGAATCTAAATTAACTTGAATATATATATATATATATATATATATATATATATATATAGGGGTGGGCTAGAATAAAAACAATCATAAGTGTATAAAATATAAACGTTTCTTAATGTACGAATTTCATGTATAACACATATGAATTTATCCAACAGAGTTACGAATTGCGAAAAATAAATTTTTGTTACATTTGGGATTCGAACTCAGGACCACGAATCCATTCAACAGGGTTACGAATCAACCGTAGATCTTTATGATCTAAGGGCTGAAACGGATATATAAGTAGAGAATGGAGAAGCATTGAACATATCAGTAAATGCGGTTGAACATAACAATAATTTTGTTCAACGTTTGGGGTTTTTGGGGTTCGAACCATGTATACGTTAAGCACAATTCTCGTTGAACGTTAAACGAACGAACGCTGATCGTTAGATTGGATAAGATCAACGCATGAGATTTGGTCTCCTTTCTCTGAAAATATTTGTATTTCTATAGAACTTTTCTCCTATATATGTAGAACATCTATGAATTATCTGTGTAAATGTTTGAATTACGGGGGAAAAAAATTGCTACTTTTAGGATTCGAACTCAGGACCATGAATTCATCCAACAAGGTGATGAATCAACCGTAGATCTTGATGGTCTAAGAACTGAAAATGATTTATATTTTATACTTTAAGAAGTGTTTTTATTTTAGCCCACCCCTACATATATATATATATCACTTCTTAAAATAAAAATAAAAACGTTTTTCAATGTACGAATTTTATGTAGAACACGTATGAATTCATCCAACAGGGTAACGAATTGTGAAAAATAAATTTTTGCTACCTTTGAGATTCGAACTTAAGACCACGAATTCATCCAAATAGGATTATGAATCAACCGTAGATCTTGATGATCTAAAGACTGAAAATTGTTTATATTTTATATTTTAAGAAGTATTTTTATATTCATGCATGTTCTACATAGAATTCATACATTTAAGGTAATTCGTATTTTATATGTTAAGAAGTGTTTATATCGTAGCCCTCCCATATATATATATATATATATATATATATATATATATATATATATATATAGGGTTGGGTTCCGATAGTATCTAAGCTTATAATAGATCCGTAGATCCAAATCTAGACCACACATTTATGACATGTGGCGCATCAAGATGGTGACACGTGGCTAGGCATTTCAAGGCAAAATCTGGAGAGGGGTAAAATTGGAATGTAATTTTCGAAATTAAAAAAAAATAGATTTTCTCAAAATAGGTATATTTTAGATGTATAAAGTTTCATACGAGAATGCATGAACTTTCATATAAAAATGCATAAAGTTTCATATAAAAATGCATAAGATTTCACCCCACCCCCCACACCCCTGAACCCCACCCCACCCCCCCCCCCCCCAATTTTTTTTTATTTTTTTAAAAAATGATTTTCTGACCACTGACCCACCCCTACCCCCCACCCCCCACCCACCCACCCACCCCCCTCCACCAATTTTTTTTTTCTCAAAAACTGATTTTCTGACCACTGACCCCCCCCCCACCCACCCACCCCCCCAAATTTTTTTTTTTTTGAAAAACTAATTTTTACATGCATAAAAAAATTACATGTCTTACATGCATATACTTTCGCACAGAAATGCATATACTTTCACACAAAAATGCATTACAGTTTTTGAAAAAATATAATTTTTTTGGGCTGGAGGGTGGGTGGGGGGTTAGCGGTCAGAAAATCAGTTTTTAAAAAAATAAAAAAAAAATTGGGGGGTGGGTGGGTGGGGGGGTGGGTCAGCGACTCAACAATCAGAAAATCAGTTTTGAAAAAAAAAATTGGGGGGGTGGGGGGTCAGTGGTCAGAAAATCAGTTTAAAAAAAAAAATTGGGTGGGGGGGTGGGGGGGTGGGGTGGCGAAAATAACAGATTTATTAAAATGAAATGCATTTTTTGTATAATTTAATGCATTTTTATGTAAAATGTTTATGCACTTTTGTTTGATTTTATATGCATGTGAAACATGACTATTTTGGGGGGTGGTAATGGGAAGGTTGGGGGGTGGTGTGGGGTGGGTTGGGGGGTGGTGCGGGGTGGGGTGGTGAAAATACCAAAACTGTAAAAATCAAATGCATTTTTCTGTTCAAAGTTATGCATTTCATGTGAAAACTTTATGCATCTTCGTGAGAAACTATATGCATCTAAAATATATCTATTTTGAGAAAATCTAAAAAAAATATATATTTTTTTTAATTATTAAATCCGAAAATTACATTCCAATTTTACCTCTCTCCATATTTTGCCTTGAAATGCCTTGCCATGTGTCACCATCTTGATGCGCCACATGTCATAAATGTGTGGTCTAGATTTGGATCTACGGATCTATTATAAGCATAGGGATCTACATGATCCCATTCCTGTATATATATATATATATATATATATATATATATATATATATATATATATATATATATATAGGGTGTGGTTCTAGAGAGAACTACATTATTTGTGAGAACGGGAGAACCATCAAGTCTAATGCATCCACTGTAAAAATTAATGCATTCGCTGTTAAAATTAATGCACTAAAAAAATTTAAAAAAAATGCTCCCTTCAGGATTCGAACCCAGGATCTGCATTCATCCAACAAGATGATGCATCCACCGTAGATCTTGATGATCGAATGGCTGAAAATGGTTCTCCGGTCTTCTTTTATTTATGGTTATTTCTTGAACCTCTCCCTATATATATATATATATATATATATATATATATATATATATATATATATATATATATATATATATATGGATTGGTTATTGTATTACTGCATATTTTTTTGTGAGATCATGAAATCATTGTATTGAATTTATAAAGTCGTTACGTTTATCTAACTTTTGTCATTTATATTATATCTAGCTAATGTTGGGTACTTCATAAAATATCCTAATCCTAGTTTTGATGATACCAAAATCAATAGGTTTCACGTGTAATAGACTAGAACTGTTCAAACTCAGGTGTTAGAGTTTTTTTTCTAGTTTAGTTGCTGTTCTGAAGACTGAAGACTGAAAACTGAAGTTGCTAACTGATGTGACGATTAAGGCAAAGTCAAATGTTGATATTTGACTAACCAGTCCAATAATCAGTTACGACTGATTATTTAATGCGAGCCACGTGGATTCAACGGACTGATACTAAAGTCAAGTATCAGTTAAATATTTTTCCTCGGACTGAACCTCTAAAGTTTAAAGGAAGCCACGCACTCTAGAAGTACAGCTGCATTAAATGCAGAGAACTCAGGATCGTCCTTTCTTTGTAGAGGCCATTCCTTTTTGGTGATTACCTTTTCAGAGATGTCCTATCTCCTGCTCCTTAGTAGACGTTCTCACCAAACAAAGGAACCTCAAAGATTGAAGCCTCAGCCCAAGTTCAAATTACTCTCTAACGGAAGAATTGTTGAAGACCATTTCAGCCAATAGATCTATTCAAGACGTCTCCTATAAATAGAGCTCAAGGATCACTTCAATCTTCACCGATTCAACTACATAAGCTGAAACACTGTCGAATTCGTCACTCAGCATTCAAAGCCCTTCCAAAGTTTGAATCGAAGAAGATAATCACAAAGCAAAAAATTAGTCACTGCTGATTACATACATTCTTTTAGAACTTAGACAAATATTGTATAACTGATTATAGAGAACTGATTATAGAGAACTTGTTCTTTGTAATCTAGTTGGCAAGATTTCGAACCTCTTTTCAATCAACCGAATAGAGAGTTTGAGTTGTTAGTAGTTCAGACCAGTGCTCTGTCTCAGAAGAGATCTTAGTGCCCAGTGTGCGCTAAGAGTGAGAAATCCAACCAGGTGTGTTGGTACTGAAGATAGGATCTTCAGTTGTCCAGGTTTGCTGTGCACCCATAAGCACACGCCCAGGTTTGATGTGCACCCGTAAGCACATGCCCAGTGAAGTTGTCGGTCTGATCAACTGACCGTGGATGTAGGAAGTGTTTTTCGAACCACGTAAAAATCTCTGTGTTATTTACAGCTTTCAGTATTTACCTTCTTACTTGTGTTCAAACTTTCTTAAACTGAAAACTGATTAACTGCAAAGAGAAACCTAACTGCTGACAATGTGATTAATCTCACAGGCTATTTCGAAACAAAAGTTTTCCGCTGCGTGTGTTATTAGTCTAACTGATTTACCTCCGGATAGTCAGTAAGATTCATAACATCTCTCTGTTTAACAAACTCGACTGAAGCTTTACGTGTATCAGTTAAAGTATTTGACTTAACTGATAACTCTTTAATGAAGAGTATTCAGTATCAGTCGTCAACCTTGTTTTGATAAAACTCTTTTAACTAAAAAGGTTTAGTCAGTTTGTGTTTCAAGTTTCATTTTCAAAAATAGCATATAGGTGTATTTCCCCTCCCCCCATACACCTATTCGAGACCCTCCGGACCTAACAATTGATATCAGAGCAGGTTGTTCGCAAAAATAATTTTGCTTTGACCAAGTTTTACTGAACTAGATCCTATTCTTTAAAGGTCTCGAAATCTTTCATTTTCAAAAAGTGCTTACTGTTTTTCCTATCTGTTGTTTTCTATTTTCTTCTTCTATGGAAACTAACCATAGCAGAATATCCTCACTACCTATGTTTAGTATTGAAAAATATGACATATGGAAGTTTCGACTTGAAAGCTTCCTCACCGCTCAACATTGCCGAATGTGGGAAGTCATCACCAAAGGACCCATCATCATCACGGAGGTGATCAAAAGGGTTCCTCTGAACCCATCCAGAGATCCTTTTGATAAGTGGCGGACTTCACCATAGAAGAAAGGAAGCAAGATGAGCTCGACAACCTCGCCAAAAGCATCATCTCCGGCACAGTCCCATACAAGCACGTCACCCAGATCATCAAATGCAGGACTGCAAAGGAGATGTGGGACAATCTAGAAGGAATGTGCATCGGATCAGAGGAGATAAAGGAGAACAAGTTGTCAATAACATGTGAACTCTCATGAACAAGTCAATAATTTTAATGAATAATTCAACAATTTTTATGAACAAGCATCTTCATGTTCCATGTACGTGTGTTTAATAATATCTCTCATTTTTCCCTAAAAAAAAAGAAACTACTACTATGATTTAGAAATATATATATATATATATATATATATATATATATATATAGGGTGCGGTTATAGTGAGAACCACACTTATCGTGAGAACATAAGAACCATTAAAATCAATGCATCTACTATATAAATTAATGCATTCGCTATTAAATTTAATGCATCCGAAAATAATAAATTTTTTGCTCCCTTCAGGATTCGAACCCAGGATCTGCATTCATCCACCAAGATGATGCATCCACCGTAGATCTTGATGATCGAATGGTTTAAAATGGTTCTCTGTTCTAATTTTATTTAGTGGTTCTTATTTGAACCTCTCCCTATATATATATATATATATATATATATATATATATATATATATATAGGGAAAAGTTCTATTGAGAAAGACAAATATTTTAAAGAAGTGAGAAACAATCTCATCCATTGATCATGATCAATTAAACGGTCCATAGTTAAGAATAAATCTCGTGTTCAAATTTTGATGAACATATCAATAATTGTAATGAACATGTGTAATACCCCGATTTTTCCCAATATAATATTTTAGTAGAAATCTTGAATTTAGATTATTAATAGCTATGCTCGGAGATATATATTTATTTTTTAAAAAAATCCAACAAAGAAATTTTGAAAAGTTCAAGCAAGATTTTAAAGATTCTAATTTATATGCTTTGTTAAAGAATCGTTTTATTTGTTTAATTTTATCTTTATTTATATTTATTTGTTGCATGAGAAATTTAGTGTTGAATCCTTTATTTGATACAACCAATATGTGATTAAGAAGAGCTCAATTATATATTTTTAGTCCATGGTCCTTTTAATTTTCAAGAGCCCAAATTATTTTCTTATTTCTTTTGTTTTGGGAAGTTGGATCGTTACAACATGTCACTAATTTTTTTATGAACGGACGTATTTGTTAAAAAAATGTATTTGTTTAAAATTTTCCACTCCAGAATTCGATCCCCAAACGTCCTCAAATGTTCAATAAAATTATTATTATGTTCAGAAAAAATTAATTTATCCATATAACCATATATATATAATTAGGGGGTCTCATTGGAGCGCCCCATATATATATAGGGGGCTGCTCCAATGAGACCCCCTAATTTTAATGAGATCTAGGGTCTGATTTGGTGCGTTTATTTTATCAATCTTATGACTGATATTGTATCTGGAGGAATATTTTTTTTTTTCTCAAAGTTCGAATCTTGTCGGTAGCATAATATTTTAAATTTTGTTATTCATGAGTATATACTGCATTGTTCATCAGTATATACATATATCTTGTTCGTTGGATATACGTCTTGTTCATTAGTATTATATGTCTTATTCATTGTTCTCATTTTATACGAAAAATAGGGGGTCTCCTCGAAGCGCGCTCCTATATATATATATATATATATATATATATATATATATATATATTACAAATTACTCCTCATTATTAACAAAATGCAAGCGATTTAAGTACATAAAATCTGCAAGAATATTACTTCCCCCGTCCACTAATTCAAGCCCTATTTGCCTTTTTGGTCAGTCCATCAATTCAAGGCCTATTTAATTTTAGTAAGTATTTATTCATATTTTAATCACAAAAGTACACTTTCTCCACTCAATTTATGCATTTTTGCTTTGACTTTAATAAAATGTGAGTATTTTTCTCCACTCAACTAATAAAAATACATTTTTAAAAAAAAATCGTGTTTTCTCTCATAGGTCTTGAATTAGTGGACGGAGAGAGTAATGAAGAACATATGTAGAGTGTCAAGTGGGGTCAACCTCGACGACCGCAATGTTGTTATCACATGTTCTCCCATATTGTAGTAATGTGATGCTGTTTCCTTTCAGTTTCAACCTCAACACACTCTCTGAATCAAAACCCAACGTGTATGTACAAAAACTATAGTAAATTAGTAATAAAATTTAAACAATTAAAATATCTGCATATGTTGGTTGGCAGTCTGCAAGCTACAACTACGAGAATTTTATTACTCGAATAATATGAATAAACAAATCGCAAACATATGCCGCATAATTTATTGTGCATATATACTGGGGTCACGGATGCTAGCTCTGGTGAAATACCTTATTTTAATGTGAGCAGTTCTAAATGAATAAATATATGTAATTATTTTTGTGCATAACAATGCATCGACTAAATTTATTTTAGAAACTTGGCCTCATAGTCATGGCCCTCGTCAAACTAACTATTCATAGTTGAACTTATTGATGGAATTGGTGCTGAATTAATTATGGTGCTTGGCCATAACTTTTAAAAGGACTTGATTTTGAAGTATTAAGAAAAAGTTTGACTACTTTAGCTACAGTAATTAGTGTTCAGCATTACACGTTAGTGATAAAATTTGTAACAAAACAATGTTAAAATAGCCAAGTGTCAAATTTTGGCATAATTTAAATTATAAAATGTAATTTTCCAATTAAAAAGGGTATATATAAAATTTAGCATGGCGTGCGAGGAAAAAAAGTGATGATATCATTTCCTGATATACGACAACAATGACGTTGGGTTGTAAATTGCAATGATATGATATCTGAGACTGAAACTGAAAGGGTTAGGTTAGGTGTATCAACACTACTCTTTAGTCCTTTAACACTTCCCTATTAAATAATTAGATGATATCATGATAAATTAATGACCTTCAATTATTAGATCATTTGGACCAAGCTAATGCAAGTCCTTTGACCATATAAATACGATAAATAAATGAACAAACTTGTCGAGAGTTGTAAGAATGTCAAGAGCATTTTGGAGAATTCCATCCATGGCATCAAATCAAATCAATTATTAAAGTAACTCATTTAAATTCGAATAAACATAACACAATCACCAAGTCCATTGCTCTAGAAGGGCAGTAAATTAATTTTTGTAGTGCTTGTTTTTTTTTTGTACGACTTAGTCAGTCGATAAGCCCACATATTACGCGCCAGCTAAGAGCCACCTCATCCTCACTCCACGTATGCAGTTCTATTCGATTGAAAAACTAAAATCGAAAATTCGATATTCAATTATTTTGGATCTTTTTAATCGAACAAGATAGTTAGGATTGGACATAATTCCGAAAGAACTGAAAATCGAACACATTGCAATTAATACAGTTCTATTCGATTTTAATAAAATAATAATAAAAAAAATTCGATATTCAATTATTTTGATCTTTTTAATTGACAGACTGCAAAAATTGAATTTTAATATAGAAACAATGGTGTCAAATGGCCACATTGAACATGCAAACACAATATTTGACCACTAATTGAAAAAACACAAATTATGGCCATTAATTAGGCAATATGCCTAATATACCCCTAATTGGGCGGACTGGGTAGGGTTAGGAGCGCGGGTCGCGTGCCGGGTAGGATCAGGCACGCGGGTCGGGTTAGGCACTTATGGCACTATTAGTGCCATAAGTGCCAACGAAATTTTTTTTTTACTCCCCCTGCCCTGTCTACCCCCCCAGACCCCCGACCCCACCCACCCCCAAGCCAAAAGGAACTTTTTAAACACTTCCCCTAGGGTTTAGATATTCCATTTAGAGTTTAGATTATCCATTTAGGGTTTAAATGTTCCATTTAGGGTTTAGATGATGTTGTTGTTTCTATATTTGTTCTGCATGTTTGGCACTTATGGCACTAATAGTGCCATAAGTGCTAAGAAGACCATTTTACTTTATTTTATTTTGGATTTTCGTTGGCACTTATGACACTATTAGTGCCATAAAATAAAATAACAAAAGTAAAATTTGGTTTATTTTTATCTAGGGGGAGTAATTTTTTTTTTTTTGTTTTTGGCTTGGGGATGGGTGGGGTCGGAGGTCTGGGGGGGTAGACAGGGCAGGGGGAGTAAAAAAAAATTTCGTTGGCACTTATGGCACTAATAGTGCCATAAGTGCCTAACCCGACCCGCGTGCCTGATCCTACCCGGCACGCGACCCGCGCTCCTGACCCTACCCAGTCCGCCCAATTAAGGGCAAAAACGTCCCAAAGCTATAAAAATGGCCAAAATTTATGTTTTTTCAATGAGTGGCCATAATTTGTGTTTTATGATCCATTTTGGCTATTCCAAAATTTTACTCTTTAATATATGTATACTAACAATAAGGTAACAATAAGAAATGTTATGTTACATATCTTACGTGATACCACTTACGTTTAGTTCACACATTAGCGTTATCTTTTTATTTTATAAATTTATTTTGATTATAATACCTCATAATTATTATTGAGTTCATTAACTTTATAAGTTACATAAAAATCATGACTCGATTTATTCATTTTTTATTAATTATTTGAAGCTGAAGGCAATATGAAAAAAAAATTAAACTTTATTTTTTATGTAGTAATTTATAAAATTAATTTTGATACCATTAACAATTTATGAGATATTACAATCAAAATAAATATATTAAATAACACTAATATAAACTAAACGTAAGTGGTGCTCATATAAAATATGTAACATAATATTTTTCTACTAACAAAGTGACCAATTATGTTAGAAATCTATACTATCTATACTATACATAAAAAAGGGAGTTTTCAATTTCAAATTGATTTCAAATCAATTTTAAAATTGAGTGGTAATTTTGTAGTTAGAATAAAATTGAGGGTTTATTTATAAGCTATATATATATTTTTTATTTTTCTTTAACTTCTTATTTTTCTATTTTATTTCTTTTTTAAAATTGTGAAATTCGACTAATTATAAAATATTTGATATGCATATCAAATTAAAGATCGTGACAAGAGCTTTAATTTGATATATGTTATGTAAATATTGGATTTAAAATATAAAAATTATATTTATTTAAAGATTAAAACTTAAGAAAATTCTCTCTCCTCTCTTTTTTTTTGAATAAATCTATTTTTTTTCAATTATCTTTTAACTTATATTGTTTTCTCTTTTCACAATATCATTTTTTATTAATATGAATTATTCTTTGTTATTTTTATATTAAACTAAAATATATTTATCTTAAATTATAGTATTTTTTAATTATATTTAGAATTTTTATATAATAATCAAGTGATAATCAATTTTATATATAATAAAGTATAAAAATATTTTTCGTGCATTGCACGAGTGCAAATGCTAGTACAAATTAAAAAGGAAAAATCAGGAAAACCTAATTCCAATTAAGAAATCAAATAGGTCCGAATCGTCCGATTGATTTCTCACGCACTTCGGTTATTTTCAGAGTAAGTATATAATCTGAAAATACTATTAGGTGATCAATGTGTACATCGTTTGTAGTAGTACATGTTTTAATAAATACTATTGCTGTCATTTGTAAGTAGATAAATAATTATAGTATTATGTGATGAAACAATATCCAAAAAATGAAAAATATACATTATTTTGAAACATGTCGATATAATTAAAAAAAAATGTGCATTCCTATGAGACTATTAATCGCCACATGAGGAGGGACTTGTAAAATTCATTTAGACAAAGTTTTCAGAAAATCTAAGAAATTTATGCACTTTAATATAAATTGTATATTTATAGATTATGCATTCTAAATTTCGTTTCGTCAACTACGATGTCGAGTCATGATATGTAACCAAATATTGTATTGTAATATACACTAATATAAATCATGCTTATATTGATAGTGCAGAATATTAATATTAATATTGTCTTTTATGTTAACATTGTGTAGCAATTATTTATGTCAATATAGGATTGCAATATGTGTAATGGCATTAGTTTTTTTTTTTTTCTGTAATTTAATGGGAAAAAAAAACTTAATCTCATATTTACATATTTGTTGTGTTCTCTAGAAGAGATTAAAGCAACAATTTTCTCCATAGACTTGAGGTGTTAATAGGCAAAAATGCCCACTTCCTTAAATTTTTTTGTAAAAATGCCCTAAGTTATCATACAAAGCATTCTATGCCCTAATTATGTGAAGTACCTATTTTACCCTTTGATGTTGATGGGTGTGCTTAGTTTTTTGTGAAAGTCTTACACATTTGACCGATTTGACAGCTATCAGTCATAAAAGTCAACGATTTGACAGCTATCAGTCAAGAGTACATATGACCGGTGGGTGGCTAGATAATGTGTCCGCCCGGTCGGACACATAATTTTACCGGGCGAACACATAATTTTATCGGTCGGACACATAATCTAGCCACACATCGTTCATATGTACTCTTGACTGATATCTGTCAAATCGTTAACTTTTATGATTGATAAGTGTCAAATCAGTCAAATGTGTAAGACTTTCACAGAAAACCAAGTAAACTCATCAAATCAAAGGGTATTTAAAGAATAGTGCATAGATTGCTTTGTATAATAAGAGAGGGTATTTTTACAAAAAAAAAAAATAAGAAAGTGTGCATTTTAAATTTTTACTCATAAAAATATATAGCTCGATTTATCCCAGTCGAATAGCCAGCCCATCCTAAAAAGACTCCTTTGTTTGTTTTTTTTGTTTTTGTTTTTATTTATTTTAAAAGTTTATTGTAATGAAAAGTGATTTCTTTCTTTTACTCTTTAATATTACACTCTCATTGTCTCTAAAAAATATGGTGTGAGTTACACAAATTTTAAGAAATACGTGTGAGTAGGGAAATAGTTCCACTTTATATAATTATGTTACTTTAACAAAAATTAATGATTAATCATGATAGTTCTTTTGTACATAAATATGAAAAGCAGGAATTAAAAACAAAGGAATTGTGATGGGTGAATGTTTAAAAATGAAAAATGCATGTTTTTTAGAGACGATAAAAAATAACAAAATGTATAATTATATTTTTTAGGGACAAAAAAACAGATATTTATTGGACTACATACTGATCAGACCGAAACTGTGAGATTAATTAAGAAGGGATTTCGAACAAAATCAACATGCAAACAACCTTTCCAAGAATGAGATTTTGCAAATACTCCCAAAGAGCGCTTGGCTCTTAACTTATAAACTCTTTGATTTTGCAAATACTTTCGAAGAGCGTTTGGTGCTTAACTTATAAACCTTTTAAAATAGTTAATAAATTATTGAAGAGCTTATAAATTGTTCGTAAACGTATAAGCTCTTGTAAGGTATTTGACAAAATAAGCTTCTAAATAATTTAATAAATAAATTTCAATAACTTATAAGCTCGCCTAAAAACAATGTTCATCAACCCACAAACTTATTTTTTAAAAATTTTATAAAGAACAATTATTTTACAAAAATAATTTTATTTTGATTTGTTATCTCCATCGTATCCAATTTTATTTACATAACTTCAATTTTCCTTATCTGATTAGTATTTTCTCTTTCTAATTTAATTTTTTTTCTCTAATTTATAAGTTTAATTATCCAAATATTTTAACAACATATAATTTTTAATATATTACATTGTATAAATTCTTTAAACAGTTATTAAAGCTTATAAAATCTCTAAAATAAACTATTTATCATTTCGTATCCACGTAAATTATTATCTGACATTTATTTAATTATAAGCAATTATCTGTCAAAAATAAAAATCTGATTTATGAAGGATTCATTTCGTGGAAATATGAATAATTAGAAGGACGAAAAGGCGAAAAAAGCAAACAAAAATAAGGCGCGTCAGGCGCGCGTTTGTGGCGTGTAAAAAAACATTCTTTCCGCCCAATCACAGTCACACCCAATTTCGGTTTCACTTTTCATTGAAACGAATATACATTTTGTTTTGTGAGAATTCACGAGATTAATTACCACTAATTACAGCGTATGTCTTAATCCTTTCTTCATCCACTATTTAAAGTTCGTTAAAATCTGTGAAGCCGATCAGACTTTTTGAATGTCTGAATATTCTTTCCCATAATACGCGGTCCAAATCACCCCCAATATAAGGTCTTTCCTCATTTAGGGTTTCCAACATCCCCTTTTTCCTTCTCCTCCATCCATGCTTCATCGGAATAATTACAAGCTGTGATCCTCCAATTCTATCGTATGCTATTCAAACCGTACCGATTTCTGGTTTTCTAGAAATTTGAGTTTTCTTTTTTAAAAGAAGGTGTATCGTTGCATTTCTATTGACGATTTTCCTATCTTTTTTGTTTTGCATCTGGATATTGCTTGAAATTTCGTTTTTCTGGTGAAAGAGAGAGGATTCGGGTTCGGATTTTTGA
The DNA here is from genome assembly GCF_028751815.1 of Salvia miltiorrhiza. Lineage (NCBI taxonomy): Eukaryota > Viridiplantae > Streptophyta > Magnoliopsida > Lamiales > Lamiaceae > Salvia > Salvia miltiorrhiza. The sequence goes on along the minus strand of NC_080388.1, from coordinate 45,193,085 downwards.
ATTTCTGCATTTTTCTGGTGAAAGAGAGAGGATTCGGGTTCGGAAATTTGAATTTCTGCATTTTTCTGTTTTCTATCCGGTTAGAATTGGGGTTCCTGCTGTTATTGCTCATTAGCGTTTGCAGATGTTTTTTTTCCCCCAAATTTGAATTGTGGTGATTTGATTGGCTCTGAGTTTCATGTAAAGAAAAGAAAAAAAAAGTTGGAATTATCGGAGTTGCAGATTTGAATTGGATGAGCTGAGATTTGTGAATCGAGAAATGCCATCAACAGATTTTCAAGAGTCGTCTTCATCCCCATCGAGCTTCAATTTGTCGATCCTGAGCCGGAGGCGCGATCAGGTGCACTCGATGGATTCCCCTCCGCTGGAATCTAACGGGCAGCAATCCGACCTGGAGGCGTTCCAGCGCACAGTGGCGGAGCGCTTCCAGGACTTGGCCGCAGCGCCCTCGGAGGAGCTCCTCTCGATCCCATGGATCCGCAAGCTCCTCGACACATTCCTCTGCGTCCATGAAGAATTCCGATTGATTGTCTTCAACCACAAGAGCAGCCTCGCCAAACCCCCCATGGACAAGTACATTACTGATTTCTTCGAGCGCAGCGTCAAGGCGCTCGACGTCTGCAACGCCATCCGCGACGGCATCGAGCAGATTCGCCACTGGCAGAAGCAGCTCGAGATCGTGCTCTGCGCCCTCGACAACCAGCGCAGCATCGGTGAGGGCCAGTTCCGCCGCGCCAAGAAGGCCCTCATCGACCTCACCATCGCAATGCTCGACGAGAGGGACTCCAACACCACCGTCTCCCACCGCAACCGCTCCTTCGGCCGCCAGAGCAACTCCCGGGCGGAGCCCCGCTCCATGGCCAACTTCCGGTCGCTGTCGTGGAGTGTGTCGAGGACCTGGTCGGCTGCGAGGCAGCTGCAGGCGATCAGCAGCAACCTGGCCCCGCCCCGGGGGAACGAGATCTCCGCCACCAACGGGCTCAACGTGGGCGTCTTCACCATGAGCTACGTGCTGCTGTTCGTGATGTGGGCGCTGGTGGCGGCCATCCCCTGCCAGGACAGGGGCCTGCCCACGCACTTGTTCACGAGGCAGTTTGCGTGGGCAGCCCCCATTGGCTCCCTCTACGAGCGGATCATGGAGGAGTCCAAGAGGCGGGATAGGAGGAACACGTGCGGTTTGATGAGGGAAATTTATGAGATAGAGAAATGTGTGAGGCTTATGAATGAGCTGACTGATTGTGTTGAGTTCCCATTGACGGAGGAGAGGGAGAGGCAGGTGAAGCAGAGGGTGCAGGAGATCGGGAAGATATACGAGGCCATCAAGGAGGGTTTGGATCCGTTGGAGCGCCTCGTGAGGGAGGTGTTTCGGAGGATTGTAAGGAGCAGGACTGAGGGGCTCGACTCCATAGCTCGAGCTAATCTTCAGGATTGATTGGAAACAATCCTTGTATGTATTAGAGAATGTGATTATGATGTATTAGTTGGAAACAATCTTGTGTTTTACATCGTTTTCGTTTTGTATAATGGATTTGGGGGTTCACATTTGTGTATATTCACACAGGAAATTGCAAGTTTGGAAAACATGATCGATGTTGCATCTTCATATGTGTTTTAGCAGATTAAGAGAGACCAAAATGAACTGAAGAATGCTTATGAGCTGAATTGCTGTCAGCCTATCATGAATCTCAATGTGTCGAAAATATTACTCTCTACTTTTGTGCCAATCATTTAGGGATTGAGATTGTATCACACTTGATAATCCGTCCCACTTTTAATTTTATTTATTTTTTTATAAGTATATTTTTTCTATAATTTCAATTTTGTATGTTATAGTTTAATTTTATGATTATTAAGTAGGATTTATTTCATCCAATTAGAGTATGTAATTATTTTTATATTTTATAATAATGAGCTGATAAATTCAAAGTTATGCTATAATACTTCATTAAAATTTTAAGTTTTTGAAGTAAAAATTAAGTCTTGTTTATCAGCACCTTTTCTTGTTTCCAATTTTTTAGAGAAATATGTTGTCAGCCTCATCAACAGCACATCATAATCAAGAAAATTGATTGTCATCTTTCATGCTTATGCTTTTTTAGGTTTAGGAGTAAGAGGGTGTTTAGCTTATAAGCTTATTCATAGTATTTGCTAAAATAATTTCCTAAATAACTTATAAGCTGTGTAAGGTTTAAGCTCTCAAAAAAATAAATTTCTTTATACTAAATTATTATTTTCATAATTTCATATACAATAATTATTTTATAAATATTATTCAGCTATAAAGTATAATTTGTTATTTTCATCATATATTATTTCAAGTTTATCGCTTTTCGATTTTTTCAAATACTTTTTCGTTCTAGCAAAACAAATTTTCCAACACTTTGACAACTTATAAATTTTTGAAAAACTATATTTATGAGCTTTTGGTGGAATGGAGGTGGAGTGGAATGGTGATTCCTACCTCCATTCCATTTCTATGCTTGGTCTAGTTTTATTTTAGAAATCACCATTCTTAAGAGAATCATCATTCCTTTACATATAGAAATCATCATTCCTTCCCTCCAACATTGTATTATTCATTCCATTCCATTTCTAATTCATCTAAATTTAGGTTTTGACAAAATTGCCCTTATATATTTTGCACCCCCATCCTCCACCCCACCCCACCCCACCCCACCCCCTCTCCTCCAAAAAGTATTTTTTTAACTTTTCTCGCCACCCCACCCCCTATCCCCAAAAAAAATATTATTTTTTTAAAAAATTTCTCGCCACCCCCACACCCTACCCACCCCTCCCCCCCCATTTTTTTTGTTTTTCTCCCAACCCAAACCTGCCACCCACCCCACCTCCACCCCACAACATTTTATTTATTTTATCTTTTTTAATTTTTCTCACCACCCCCAACCCATCCAAAAAAAATTAACTTTTTTTTTTAGTTTTTCTCGCCACCCTCACCCAAAAATTTTAATTTTTTATTTTATTAAATTTTTCTCGTCACCCCCACCCCTACACCCCCCCCCCAATTTTTTTCTTTTTTTACTCGCCACCCCCACCCACACCCATTCATCATGATGCAAAAATGCCACAAAGACACATGCCCCATTGGTATTGCAACTCAAGATCCAGTTCTTAGGGAAAAGTTTGCTGGGTGAACTTGAACATGCAATAAAAAAGGGTAAATTTGGTATAAAATCATAATAAATTTCTAAATTTTGATTTTTTTCCACAATCTTTCATTCTTGTTTCAAAATTCATAATAAATATTTTTTTGGAATTTTTCACGATGATAGATTTCGATCAAAAAAGATAGGGTGTGGGGGTGGCGAGAAAAATTTTAAAAAAAAAGATAGGGGTGGGGTGTGTGTGTGTGGGGGGGGGGGGGGGTGTCGTGGGTGGCAAGAATCTTTTTTTTGTGGGGGGGGGGGGCTTTAAAAAAAATAATTTTATTAGTATTCAATTTTTTTTTTCTTTTCGTTTTCACCCCAGTGCAGATTTTGGTTTGTCCCTACAAATATAACACAAAATAGAGATGGAAGATAGATGCAAAATAATACCAATTTGATAAATTATGAAGTAAATGTTAATTTAGTAGAACAAAATAATTTCTTTCCATTCCTAAAATTTTTTTTTAGATACTAATCATAGGAATGGAATCAAACACGAAATTACAATTCCATTCCTTTTGTATTCCTTATGCATACTAAGCAAATGAATCACCAAGATTTATCATTCATTTCCTCTCTTCATTTCATTCCATCGTACCAATAAGTATCATGTAATTATAAACTATTTAAAATAAGCGTAACAAACATCATCGGAGTCATCTCATTGACCCCAACAATTGCTTACATGCTACGCATTTGCGCGTAAAATTATGGCAAATGGCAATAGATTGCACAGAAAATGATGGGATTGAAACTATTATTTGTAGCATAGGACATAACATTAGATAAGGAAAATAAAGATGAATATTTAGTCGCTGTTAGACGTCCATTTGATTTGTGGAAGTGACATGAGTATAAAGTTGTTTGGAGTCTTACAAAAATTTCTAAAGCGTTATTAATTTTTTTTGAGGAAAGCGTTATTAATGTTTCATGTCATATCATCCTTTTTTCTTTGTCATCTTTATTTCCTACTTTTGATTAATGAATAATTAAATTTGAAATTCCTTTAACTTCGCATATTAAACATTCAGCACACGCACTTTTTACTTGGTACTTTAAATAATTAATAACGTATACCTTATTAGGTGCATGTGTGCAAAATGAAAACGAATCAAAGCTGGAAAAACTGTGTTTTCTGGCAACCAAATATGGGCAGAGTTTAAAATTCGGTAGCGTAGCGATCTTATTCTTCTTCACTTTTTATTTATTTTTATTTTGTGATGTAATTTCTCAATTTCATATTCCTGAAACTCCATCTCGTATTAATAACCTTTTATGTCTAATGGATCATATTATTGAATTTCATAATAATGTAAATATCGGTTACCCATAGTATAAAGTATAAACTATTTGGAATCATGGGATTATTATTTACTAAATTTACAGTAATTATCACGTAACAAAAAAGTTGTGAAAACTGGAGAGAGTACTAATTTTTGAAATTGTATTTGATGTAAACCATTGGAATTGCCCCTGGATCACATCAGAAAGAAAAAATAATAAAAATTTATGGCAACCACAAGTTTTAAAGTTGTATAGACTATGTGCAAATAACCGAAAACAAGAAAAATAGGAAGTACAAACCCAATGCCAATGCCCTTGACGAAGTTAAATGTATTGGGGGAAAAAAAAGCCAAATTTCGGCACAAATGACATACAAGTAACTAATTTAGTTGTGAGAAAAATTGTTGAGCTAAAGTGTGATTTGGGTTTGTATATAGAGTTAATGGTAGTTTTTACCCAATTTCAAAGACAAAAATAAAAATATATTCATTATAAAAGAAATGTATAAAATGTATTCATTTTAGGGTTGAAAGTACTAAGATACCCTTAAAACAAAAAAGAAATACCAAACAAATCCCCTTGCTCGCCACGCTCGACATCTCCGCCTTGCTCGACGTTCGATAACTCGAGGTGATTGCTCGCCTTGCTCGACAGTTCTAAAATGCTCGACATTCAATGTTCGACGCTCGATGCTCGAAGTGTCGAGCATCGACACCTCGATGCTTGATAGTTGAATGCTCGACGCTTCAGCGTCGAGCAATGCGCGTATTACACCTAAGGGTAAAAATATCCTACATGGATAGATTTTAGGGTTAAGTATCAATTTAGCCCCTAACGTAGAGGCCCCTGTAGCCAATACAACCCTATGCGCAGGGGTGTCTCAACTAAACCCCTAAGGTCCATGTTTTGCGTCAAGTAGACCCCTCCGTCTAACGGAGAGTTAACTCCGTCCGAAATTTCACATGGGCATTTTGTCGAACAGGTGGAGCGCAGACATTTCAAATTAAGTGAAGAGAAAGGTAAAGCCCACCGCTGTCTTAAAATCCTCTTTCACCTCGTCCCCCAATCCCACCATCGACCTCAGCCTCCGCAGGCAGCTCACCTTGAACGGCGTCGAGTCGATGGCGCCGAGCACAGCGGCCAGCTCGTCGCGCTTGGAGTTTGCAGTCGTGTTTTTGAAGAGAACGGTGGTGTGGGTTTCTGATAGAGATGAGCCCAACTTGACTCGCTTGATGAGTTGCATAACGGCGTCGTGGTCGTGACCTCTGTTATGGGAGAGACCAAGAGACCAAGAGAGAAGATGATTTGGTGTCAGTGGTAGGGATTCGGTTCGGGTCTATGAGGGAGATAGAGAGAAACGAGCGGCCGGTTGCTTCAGTTTTGAGGATAGATGAAGAAGAAGAGGTTTCCCTTGGTGCACATCGGCAGACGTTTTCCACAACCTGGGGCGCGGCGGTACCGCCGATTTGAAGAGGGTAAGGCTGAGGAACGGCGACGGGGCACCTATTTTCCCAAGTTAAGATCTTTACCTTGATTCTGCCCTCCACCTGTTCGACAAAATGCCCATGCGAAATTTCGGACGGAGTTAACTCTCCGTTAGACGGAGGGGTCTACTTGACGCAAAACATGGACCTTAGGGGTTTAGTTGAGACACCCCTGCGCATAGGGTTGTATTGGCTACAAGGGCCTCTACGTTAGGGGCTAAATTGATACTTAACCCTAGATTTTATTGTTTTGAAAAAAGTGGGTATATTTTATATTTCATCTTTCAAAAAGAATATATCTCATTTTAGCTCCTGTATATATTAGGAGTGTTGAATAAAATGGTAAAGCTGACGAAACAAGCGAGCTAGAACTGACCCAACATATGTCAAATCAGCCCAACATCCCAAATTCAGCCCAACTTATTTTTGACACGAAGTATATGAGCAATAATTTGTAGCTAAAATATTTGTCTGTCATTCATAAAATTTCCGACTGAAGAAACATATACAGATTTGTGATTGGAATAGAATGGAAAGGAATGATAACAACTTATATTTGACAAAGATAATAAAGATCAAATAAAAATCCCATTTAATGTAAAAATTATGAATCGTTTCCACTTACCATATAAAGTATCTACAGGATCACAAAAATGCAATTACTTTATTCAAAAAATTAAATTATTACTTTAATTTAACCATACTTACTAAAATGATTAATTTTTTTGGGTCACTGCATATTGTATTAGTATAATAACCTAATTTATTTTAGAATTGATATGAAAATCTAATTCTAAACAAGTGATCAGGTAAATCACCTTATACTTGGGTGCTAAGAGCATCTGAATTGGGGGTTCCTTGATAGCCTACTTGATAGCCTACTTGATAGTGTTTGTGTTATTGAGTAGGTAGTGCTGCATTGGGGTTCCTTGATAGCCTACTTGATAATATTAGTTTTGATTTTATGTTTTTCATTTAAATTTTATTGCATAATTTAAATAGCATATTTTTGTAATAGTTAAATAATGGATTAAACATAAAATTTAAAATTACTTAAAACATAAAAAAAAAATACATAAAAATTTAAAAACACCTAAAAAAATTACATAAAAATTTAAAAAACCTAAAACATCATTAAAATCACATTCCTTGATAGCCTAGGATAGACCACGACGCCTGAGCACGTCGGCGACCATGGACGCGTGCAATGCACGTTGTGCGTCCGTCATGTGCGTCGTATCCGTGTTCAGGAGCTGCATATCGAGCTCCCTCTCCCGGATATCGTTCATCCGCTGGTACTGGGCGGTGAATGCCCTCATCTGCTCGTCGGTCCTCTCCAACCTCTCCACTATTTCTGGTGGAGGATCCGAGCTCGTATGCGACGCTGCTGCCTTCCCTTTCCCTTTGGCCGCCGCCTTGTTGCCAATGGGCCGGGCAGAAGAGATCTCCTCGCCCGACGCCGAGGTGGTGAAGCCGCCCTCTTCCGTAGTCTTTGTCCTCTTGGAGGCATGCACGTCTCCAAGGAGGTACATCGACTTGAACTTGGGATTGTTCCGGAGAACTCTCCACGCGTTCCAGAAATTGAAGGAGGCCCTGTGTGGGCTTCGAGCCTTGAAGAGGGTTTGGGCCTTTTCACGAATCATATCATCCGAATGACCGGACGACCAATTGTTGCGCGTCTCCACCCAAACAACTTCCCAGAGACGCACATCCGCGCTCACCCGGGACCAGTGGCCTTGAAGTTGCTTGATCTTAAGGTCGACGCCGAGGATGAGGTTCACACGTTCGCGGATCCGGCCCCAATATGCCTCTCCCTTCTGATCCGTCCCACGGATCGAGTCGTTGGTCTCCTCCGCCCAAATTTGGACGATGAGATCCGTATGCTGTGGAAGGTAAGTATGACGGTACCTAGCTTCCTTGTCGTGCTTGATTTTGGTAGCCTTTTCCTTCCTCCGACCGCCTTTCTTTGGTGGGGAGACACTCTGCTGAGCACTGACCGGTTCCTCCTCGGGCGGGCTCTCCTCCAAGTTGATTCCTCCCATATCGGGATGATAATCGGAGGAGAGATCGGGGCACCAATTTGGATCGTAGAAAGGGTTGTGTGGATCCATGACGGAGAAAATTGTAGGAGAAGAAGAGGTGTGGAGAGAAGAAAATTGGAGAAGAAGAGGTGTGAAGATTGTGGGGGAGAAGGTGGGGTTTTTTAAAGAAGAGAAGAAGAAAAAAAAATTGAAAACGGTCGGTCAAAGGTGCGCAATTTTTCCTTTTTTTTTTAATTGGGTGCGTGCATTGCACGCGCCATCCATTCTCCCCTATCGAGCATACCCGATAACTCGGGTACTCCTCGAGGAGCTCCCCCCCGCATCGCCCTCCTCGACCGGCTCCCTCTCCTCGAGGAGCCACTCGAGTACCCGCGTTGCGGGTGCTCTAATAACCTTACTGAAGCCATGATTTTTAGGGGTGGTAAACCGGTTCCGGTTATCCGGTTAAAACCGTAACCGAACCGAAAAAACCGATTATTGGTTAACCGATAATCGGTTTTTATCGATTCGGTTCGGTTTTCGGTTAGTTTGTTTCCAGTTAACCGGTTAATCGGTTTAACCGGTCGGTTAACCGGTTAAACTGACTAACCGGTTTATTTTATCAAATTAATTAATACATTTAGGGCTAGGGCATTAGAATCAGAATTTTGAATTCAGATTCAGCCCATCTCTCAACTCTCACGTCTTTCCCGTCTCTGGCTCCACGCCCTTCCGTCTGCCTCCAGCGACCGGTGCTCTGTCCCACCGGCCATCGGCGCCGGTGGAATCTCCAGCGCCGCCGCGCCCATCTCCCTCTGCACCCTCTCTTCTCTCTCTCACCTCTCTCCAACGCTGCCGCGCCCGTCTGCCGGAATCTCGCCACCCTCGACCTCTTCCAGAATCTGCTCGTGAGCCCCCTCACGCCCTCCCTCTCCGAAGTCCGACCTCCATTTTCTCAGGTAAGAAAAAGAAGAAGCAGACGCAAGTGACGCAATTCTCACACCCAATTCATTTAGATATTTCTTGCATGTTCTTGATTTTAATTCAAGTTTTTTAATTTTATTCTTTTACTTTTGGTGATTCGAATCTATTTGGCAAAAGTGCAGAAATAATTTTAATTCTAAAATAATAGAACCAATTGGTTTAGAATACATGTGCTTGTTCATGGGAAATAGATAGTACATCTTTTAACTCTTGGAGTGGTACTTTAGCTTCTTCTGATTTGCTAACTAATTGAACTCAGTATTCAAATAAGAAAAGGTAGATACTATTGTCAAGTTTTCAGTTTCATCTACATAGTTCTTTGGTGTTGGCAGATGATATATATTGTGCAGATGATATATATTATCGATCTACATGTGAAGTAGCTATATAATGTTGCTTTCAGCCTTTACTTGTTACTGCTATAGCAAATTATTTGCTAGATAGGATTTTAGAATTGAGATTAATGTTAGCTTGTTTACTTTAATTGTGCTTAAATTGTTGCTTAGGTTGGGAATTTATTTATTAGAGTTGTTCTTTTTTAAAAAAAAATATAACATTACAAGTCTGTATAAATTATTTTTTTGTTCTAAATAAACATAAAATATTAGTTGGTGGAGTGGATAGGACCTCATCCCTTCTTTGAAAGGGCTAAAGGTTCGAATCCTAGTGCCTACAATATATTAAATTTGAATTTTTTGCAATAATCCGGTTAATTCGGGTTAAATTCGGTTAACCGGATTAACCGATTTTCTTCGCGAAATTGAAAGTCATCGAATTTATCGGTTAATTCAGTTAACCGGACCGGTTATTCGGTTAATCGGTATATTATTTGGTTCAGTTACCGGTTAGGCATTTAGGGCTTAGCCGGTTCCGGTTAACCGGTTCGGTTAAAACCGAACCGACTGGTTTACCAGCCCTAATGATTTTAATGTATTTAAGACAATTAAGAGCTTGTTCTCTTTTGTGAGTAAATTTATCATGAGAAAATAAAATAATACTAATAATAATTTCTAACTTTTTCTTTCTTTCTTTCTTTCTTTTTCTTTTATTTTCTACAAAAGAAATTTTTATCATCTCATTCCTTCTTTTCACTCTGAGGATAGTATTGTCTTTCTATTTTGGTGTGATAATATATCCCTCTTTGAAGTAAAGAAAAAATATATGAAAAATGACAGAAACTATCTTTTGTAAAAAATCAGGAGTAAAAAAGTGATGTAAAAAGAAAAAGAATTTAATATCTCTATTTTTTTTTTCTCATAATAAACTAATCAATAAAAAAGAACACACTCCCACCTATCTTGAAACAATTTTTATTTTGGGTGCCCTATCTATCTTGAGACCTTTACTTATTTGACAAAAAGTTATGCCCTTTATTCACTTGTTCATCTACACACAAAATACTATTTTCTTAATTTCCGTATCAAAAAAAAAAATCAAGATAGTCGGGACAAAGGAAGTAAAATATTTATCATATAAAATATACGAATTTATGATACCTAGTCTATGTGCATCTCAATTAAACCAAATCAGATTGAGGAAGAAGTAAGAAGAAATAATTGATTGCTTTACCAAAACTAAGAGAGTAAAGAACAAAGTGGCAATGATTCCAAAGTAGGGTGAAGGACAGCAATATTACATATGGTATCATCATCACCCTTAAAGCTACTTTAGATTCACAACTCTCTCTCTCTCTCTCTACACCATCATTAGTAACAAAATTACACAGCTCACTGCTCTCTCAACTCCCAGCACCTGCATTGCCCACACACACCACAAAATTGAGTCATCAATCAAAATCAGCATTATCTCTCTACTTTAGATTTATACTATATGAAGACTAAAATCAACATGTTATCATTGCACAACTACATGCCAAAACAAAATAATATATGCACCACACCCACAATATTTACAGCAAAAAAAGTATATAGGCAGACTCCAACCTAATAACTGGATAAACTCATTTACAGATAAAAAGAGGAGATAATAAAATGTACCATCTCAGGTTCCAAATTCAAGGAATCCAAAATCTTTTATTTTCCAATTTCAATAAATAGGACTATAAGAATATTAAATGCATATACTTTTTTTGATAAATTAATAATTAATTACATAAATAAATTTAAAGACAGCGATACGATGGACTTGATTTCTAACACCTCGAACCTTAGTCATTACCTTAGGCATTAATGCATATAATTTTATGATAGGGCACTTGTGTGTCCTTCCCGAACTTATAAGGTGTGATAGATTACACCTTATTCCTTTTCATATTGGTTCCCATTCACATAAAAATAATATAAAATTAAATAGTTCATGAGCATCATCATATTTCTGAGAATTTATAAATTAAATGTGGCCCATCAATATATAGAGACCAAAGTAATAAATGAATGCTTCTTGAGCCCACATAACTATAATAGTGAAAATGAGAAATCACATGCATGGCATTAAATGCTGCGCCAAATTTCATGTCATCGTGTTTTGATCGTGAATACTTGAATGCTTAGTTATTGCATAAAAATTGCATAAAGATAAAACTAAAAATAAAAATTGTAATACATACTAAATAATAAAACAAACAACATCATATTTTTATTTTAAATAAAATATTTAAATATATTAAATTTAAAGATATTAAGACCAAATAGCATCACTCTTGTATGTTAGTTCGGTTTTTTAGCATCAACCACTGATATTTCCCAGTATACTAGATTCATTGTGCAAATGATTTTCTTAAATATTTGTGACATTTAAATGTGGGTATTATAATGCCAAGAGTAAAGTTGCTAGTGTTGCGTGCTGCAACAGTAGCAAAAGGTGACAGACACAGTAGCAGGACGAGACATAAAAGAGACAACGGAAAGTAAAAGGGTGAAAAATGATTACAACATTAAAATTTAAAATTATGAATGATTTACCATCTTCTGTTTTTAGCTTCCTAATACCATTAATTATATCACAAGTACTACGTTGAATGGGAAAATAAATACTGACTTTTCAAGTTATTCTGATTAAAATAAGTAACCACTTCACTTCACTTCAGTTGGCAAGATTATAACTAAAATTATTTAATTAATTTTGATCGAGAAGGAAGCCAAAAACATTAATTTAAAATTTCAAGAAAATAAAAAACCTGTTTGGATTGTTGGTGTGCAGACGTAGGCAAAGGACGAATGGTGGCGGAGTCAACTTCGCCGGTGGGCAGAGGCACCGCCGGATTACTGTTGATAAACGGGATGCCTTCTCTCTCCGGCGCAACCGGGCCAGGGGCGGCGCTCGGCGGAGGAGCCCCGTCCCGCGGCTGAAACGGCCAAGGGAACGCCGGAGACGACGCCACGTAGCCTCCCGAGGTCGGAGGCGGCGTCGGCGCCGCGGCCGCTGATGTCACCTTCACGGCGAGCTTCTCACCTTCCAAGCATGCTTGGTTCGACCCGTTGTAGAAGGAGAAGTAGAAGAATCCTGGCCGTGATGTGCGCCACTGCCATATTTTTGGGTGAATTAACTTCATTTTATTTCACCAAATTTAGATATTAATAAAAGGAGGTGTGACTTACAGTGTAAACTGAGGAGTTGGGGTTTGTCAAGATTGTGGCTTGAGTGAAGTTGCAGAGAGAGAAAGCTTCTTGGTTCTTGAAAATGTAGAGGCTGTAGTGATATTTGTGCTGGAAAACTGAGAATAAATAAATTAAATGTTGGTTTTTTTGACTACGTAGAATCAGCAGAGAGAAACTTACTGACACAATCTCCTATTTGAAGCTCAGGATTTTTCCACTCTGAAACTCCGTCAACCACAACTGTTGCAGACTCTGAGATTTGAAGTAGTTGCACAGAAAATACGAGGATCAAAATGTAGGAGAAAACCATGTTTTTTATGGCAATATTTTGAATAAATTTTGGAGTGGTAAGTTGGAGCAATGCAGCTACTAAATTTTGTAGGAATGCAAGTAAATAAGTGAATAAATAGAAATAGTGGGATCCTTATTCACACACAAGTGTGTGTGTGTGTGAGTTGTCAGAAGTGTTGGGCTTTTCAGAACTAAAGGAGTTTGAATGGTGAACAGAGATGGGAGAGTGTGTATAAATTAAATTAGTGAGGAACAATGTATATTTTTCACAGTAAAAGTTGGAATGATTTTGTCATTGTAAAAATAGTTTCTCCAAAGTAAAAAATATGTATAAAGAATGAGGGGAAAGAGCATTTATTTGTAGTGGGATTTGATACTGATGATGGGCATTATCATTCTAAAATGATTCATGTTGTGATTATCAACATGTTGCATAGTAGTAGTATAATAAAAGTACCCATACTAAATGTGAACTTTATGTGGTGGAGGGAGTCCCATTTGGTTTCTACTTTATGTTGTTATATATGTACAACAGGATTTGTAGATTCACAATGATTCTTGTAAAATTATTTAGGATGAGGTTTCCTAGGAAACATGAGGGTGGGCTTTTTGGAGAAACCGTCCATTCACAATTTTCACATTAATTAAGGATTTGTTTACTTTGAGAATTCATAATTTAGTTGATTAAATTTTTATGTCTTCAATGTCGTGATATATTACTTCAAATACATTTCATGTATATTTTGATAGATTAACTAGAAAGAGGTAAAATTAACGACACCTCACATCTGAAGTGAGATACAAATTTCTTCATTTGTCTCATGTAATTTGAAATGTATTTTTTTTCAAGTTATTTCATTTGATTCTGAGTTGTTTCTTATTTGGGGCCGTTTGATTTGCAGTTTAGGATTGATTAGGATTAAAATTATCTTGAGAAATTAGTGTGGATTAGTGTGGATTTATATTATTTCATGGGTGTTTGATATCATGGCTACTTAATCCTATATTATGTTTGATATCCATAGGATTATGTTGGATTATATTATCTAATACCAAAACTATCCTCACATAATTTTAAAAATATCATGTATGTCCACCATTACTTGGGCATTTGCATCGATATGCGTGAGGAAGGGTAGCAGAATTTTTATCCAACTTCTCAGTATTAAATTTATCCGAGGGGGGGTGGGCGGATTATTAGTATGTGTTAATCCCACAAAATAGCATGGAGAAGTAGGATTAAGTAGGAGTTGACCATATTAACTGCACATGATATCAAACATCACACTAATCTGTATTAATTTAATTTATCATACCTATAAACCCATATCAAACAGGCCCTTAGATAATTACATTGTGCTATATCGACTATAGGGTGCTATATTTAATTTACTTAATTTAAGAAAGCAAGATACTTTCTTCATCCACGATAAATGTGGTACAATATGAATGACACAGATTTTAATAAATAATTGGTAGATATATTTTAAATGAACACATTAACATTGATAATTTGTTCAATGGTATAAATTATTTGTAATGGAAAGTAGTGAATATTTGTCGGGAAAAATTAGTGGATTTTATATAATGAAGATTATCAAGAGCGATTTGCGAAATCATATAAAAATTTAATGAGTGGATGAATGACAGTTTGCTCGTGTACATTGAAGAATATTCTTTCAACAATTGACAACAAGAAAATCTTATAATGTTTTCAATTGATGAATACACGTTGAAATCGATTATTATTGATTTCTCAAACAAAAAGAATGTACTCGCTAAATATTTATTTTTAAAGTATTTATAATGTATTAGAATTATTTAATTTATAAAAACATTATTTATTGTTATTATTTTTGAAAGAAGAAAAAAAAAACAAAGCGTATAAGCTAAAATAAATTTAAGTCGAAGACTACCGCGTTTAAACCCTCGTACAAGTTTAATCGCCCTCATAATAATTTCTAGAAAATAAAAAGAGGGTGCAAGAATTCTAAGGTGAAGTATATATGTAAGACAAGAAGCAAAATTACGAGGTAGAAGACGCCAAAAACAAATTTACACAGGCTTGGAAATCTCATGTAACCAAACAACCGCTACAAAACAAATTTCACGAATGATTTCGAAACGTCCAACTTCAATTATCATTTTCATACAATTTTTTTTCCATATCGTCGAAGATTAATAAGTTAATACTCCTATATATGCCAAAGTGTTCGTACTTTGAGGAAGTTCAAAAAATAAATAAATAAAAAACGTAAAATAGAGTTAATTTGATGAAATGGTTGTCTGTTTCTTATCTGACTTGTTGCATACTCGCGTGCGCCCAAATCACTAATCGAGGTATCATACTTTTCGTTACACACTTACCCAATTTTCACTCTGCTCAGATTATAGAGAATTTTGCGTTACAAAGATATGTTATTTATCAATTTTATTTCTTTGATAAAAAATTCGACTACTTTTGTCGTTTTGGAATTTAGTACTGATACGAAATATCAAAAAGAATAATTAAGCTTTAAAAGATATTGGAAATTTTATAGTATAAATTAATATAGGAGAAGACTAAAATAAGAAAGCTTTTTAAAATATAAATTAGAAATGATTTTCAATCCTTAAATTGTCAAGATATACGGTTGATTCATCACCCCGTTGGATGAATTCATGGTCCTGAGTTCGAATTCCAAAGGTAGCAAAAATTTATTTTTCGCAATTCATACTTTTATACAGTGAATTCATATTATACAATTTTGCTGGTTCGTAATTCTTAAAATAAGGGCGGTTTATTAAATAACCCCCCATATATATATATATATATATATATATATATATATATATATATAGGGTTGCATTATACAGAAACACAATATTAGATGGAGAATGGAGTCGCAATCTGGTTCGTCAGATCAATCTTGATCAAAGGCTGAGATTAGAAGTTAATATAATTAAAATTGGTAAGATTTATAATATCCCTTAATTTACTCTCTTCTCTCTCCTCTCTCCTCTCTCCTCTCACGTCACCCCTCACCTCTCTCCTCTCTCTCTCTCGTCCCCTCTCTCCTCTCTCCTCTCTCTCTCTCTTAAAATCAAAATACATAATTAAGTTCATGACAAGTTCAACACAAGTTCAGAAGTTCAACAAATTCAGAAGTTCAGAAGTTCAAGACAAGTTCAAGACAAGTTCAACACAAGTTCAGAAGTTCAACAAATTCAGAAGTTCAGAAGTTCAAGACAAGTTCAAGACAAGTTCAGCACAAGTTCAACACAAGTTCGAACCCCTAAAGTGACGTTTTGTGTGTGTGTGTGTTCTGTGTGTGTGTGTGTGTTCTATGTGAGAGACGAGAGAGAGAGAGGGAAAAAGAGAAGGGAGAGAGAGAGAAATGAGAGAGGAGAGAGGAGAGAGGGAAAAAGTGACGGAAGAGAGAGAGAGGAGAGAGGGATGTGAGTAATTTAAGGGGTACTAATATTAGCTTTTAATCTCAACCCTTGATTAAAATCGATCTAACGAACGAGATTATGACTCTAGACTTTGCAAATATTTATGTTCTTGTTGAACTCTTCCCTATATA
The DNA here is from genome assembly GCF_028751815.1 of Salvia miltiorrhiza. Lineage (NCBI taxonomy): Eukaryota > Viridiplantae > Streptophyta > Magnoliopsida > Lamiales > Lamiaceae > Salvia > Salvia miltiorrhiza. The sequence continues at coordinate 45,176,734 of NC_080388.1, read as the reverse complement.
TATATATATATAGGCTAAAGTTCAATGAAGAAGGCCTAAATGTAAGAAAGAAGAAAGAAGTAATCTAATCCGTTGATATTATCTAATCTAACGGACATGATTTATTCACGCCATGTTCAACGGATTTTTTCGTTGAACATATGGGGGGTCGAAACCCAGAACCCCCAAAAATATTGTATATATTCACGAATGTTCAACGAAAAAATTCGTTGAACATGGCGTAAATAAATCATGTCCGTTAGATTAGATAAGATCAACGGATGAGATTACTTCTCTCTTCTTTCTTACATTTAGGCCTTTTTCATTGAACCTAACCCTATATTATATATATATATATATATATATATATATATATATATATATGGAGTGGTTCAATTGAGAAGCTCAAATGTGTTAGTATATTTTGATGAACATGACAATTAGACCCTAAATCAATAAATTATTTGAACATACCAAATATAGTTGACGAACATACGAATCTATTTAATTTGTTAAAAAATACGTCACCGCCAAGGATCGAACCCCAGAGCAAACTCGTGTTCATAAAAACTAATTGACATATTCATCTATTAGATTGTTTCTCAACTTCTCAACACATTTGAGCTTCTCAATAAAACATAACCCTATATATATATATATAGGGGTGAGATACCGTGAGAGCACATTTTAAAATAAGAAATAAGAGCAATTTTTAATGTATGAATTTTATGTAGAATACGTATGAATTCGCTGTATAAAGGTATGAATTGTGAAAAATAAATTTTTGCTACATTTGGGATTCGAACTCAGGACCATAAATCCATCCAACAAAGTTACGAATCAACCGTAGATCTTAATGATCTAAAGGCTGAAAATTATTCTTATTTTATATCCTAAGAAGTGCACTTATTTTAGCTCTCTCCTGTATATATATATATATATATATATATATATATATATATATATATATATATATAGGGAAGAGTTCAACAAGAACATAAATATTTGCAAAGTCTAGAGTCATAATCTCGTTCGTTAGATCAATTTTAATCAAGGGCTGAGATTAAAAGCTAATATTAGTATCCCTTAAATTACTCACATCCCTCTCTCATCTCTCCTCTCTCTCTCTTCCGTCACTTTTTCCCTCTCTCCTCTCTCCTTTCTCATTTCTCTCTCTCTCCCTTCCCTTTTTCCCTCTCTCTCTCGTCTCTCACACAGAACACACACACACACACATACAGAACACACACAAAAGGTTGTAACGGGTATTCTAGGCGCGGAGATCTCCTTCGCCGTCTATCTGCCGGTGATGGAGGTGATCTACCGCGAGGTGCGGTGCTACGCGATGGCTGCTGATGGGGCTCTCGGCCACGGCGTTCGCCACAGCGGGGATGGCGGCGGATGGCGGGTTCACGGACTTGAAATTCGAGAGCGCGGCGGGGTTCGATCGCGGTGCAGTGGCGTATTGGTGGACGATTTGGGGAGCCGCTGTGGCGTGGCAGATGTCGTTCCTGGGGACCGCGGGGATGGTGTTCCTGATGACGTCGCTCACGGGCGGGGTGTGCACGGCGACGCTGCTGGCGGTGAACGTGGCTGGAGGGGTGGTGGTGTACGGCGACGAGTTCGGCGGCGTGAAGGCGCCACCTCCTTCCTCGGCGCCGCCCAAGTTCAGCCCACAAGTTCATAGCCACCGCCGCCCTCAAGTTCAGAGCCACCGACGCCTTCGAACCCCCTCAAGTTCAGCCACCGCCGCCTTCGAACGCCCTCAAGTTCAGCCACCACCGCCGCCTTCTGAACTCCGGCCGCCGCCCCCTTCTCCGTGCATTTAACATTCGCCGGAGAAGAGGAAGGGGGCGGCAGATTTTGTAAATAATTTTATTGAACTTATACGTATAATTCTGTTGAACTTGTGTTGAACTTGTCTTGAACTTCTGAACTTCTGAATTTGTTGAACTTCTGAACTTCTGAACTTGTGTTGAACTTGTCATGAACTTAATTATGTATTTTGATTTTAAGAGAGAGAGAGAGGAGAGAGGAGAGAGGGGACGAGAGAGAGAGAGAGGAGAGAGGTGAGGGGTGACGTGAGAGGAGAGAGGAGAGAGGAGAGAGAAGAGAGTAAATTAAGGGATATTATGAATCTTACCAATTTTAATTATATTAACTTCTAATCCCAGCCTTTGATCAAGATTGATCTGACGAACCAGATTGCGACTCCATTCTCCATCTAATATTGTGTTTCTGTAGAATGCAACCCTATATATATATAGTTCTATGGAGACCACTTCTTATATAGAGAATGAAGACCAAATCTTGCGCGTCGATCTTGCTTAATCTAACGGTGATCATTCGTCCATTAATTATTGTAATTTTTTTCATATTTATTTATTTCCCTAATTACAACTAATCAAATCTTTTTTTTATGCTCAAATCTCTCCCTCACTGATCCGTCCCTCTCTCCAAACTCACGCTTTCTCTCTCTCTCTCTCTCTCTCTCCCACACGTTCGTAGAAAATACTAATGAACATACTAATGTTTGTTGATATGTTCGTAGAAAAACAAACGAATATACTAATGTTCACATAGAAAATACTAATGAACGTACTAATGTTCGTTGCTATGTTCGTAGAAAAATGAATGAACATACTATGTTCGATGATATATGCGTAGAAAAACAAATGAACAGCGATATTTTCGTAGGAAAATAAATGAACATACTAATGTTCAGCAATTACGTTCATTGACGAATGGTATCACATTAGAAAAGGAATGGAGTATTTCACGGGATTTCATAAACATACCAAATTAATTTAATACCATGGAATTTTATGGTCCCTTGATTTAGATTCATCCAACGGACATGATGTGGTCTCTATTCTCCATCTAAGTAGGTGGTTGCCATGGAAGCTAACCCTATATATATATATATATATATATATATATATATATATATATATATATATATATATAGGGTGAGGCTACCATAAAAACACCCTTAATTGTATAAAATAAGAACAAAATCCTACCATCCATTCAACTCAAATCAACGGACAAGATTGAATTTTAATAAATTAGACGGTTCGTAAGATAAGATTGTCTTATTCGTAACCAAAACCTCCCAAAGGGTAAAAATGTAACATGCTTCTGTTGACTTTCCGATTTTGTTGGGTATGGATATGGAAAGAATTTTATTCCATATCCAAATTAATTTGTGTGGAATTAATTGAATAGAGAATTAATTACTACCGAACACATCCCACCAATGAATCAGCCATTTTTAGTTTTACGATAAGAATGAGAATTTTATTATGAAATGGGAAGAGGGTGTTTAACGATAGGAATGAGAATTTTATTATGAACAGGGAAGTCGGTGGTGGTTGCGCGAATTTTATTTATCATTTTACGAATTAAAATGTGAGAAAGTTTGCACGAATTTTATTAGTTATATTACGAATTAAAATGTGAGGAAGTTTGCACGAATTTTAATGTAGTCACGAATTATAAGTAATGTTATTACGAATTTCAGAGGTGTGAAGCTGTTAATTTTATTATAATTCATGAAAAATTTCATTGCACAAATTCGTAACAAATTTTTAATGTTGTCACGAATTATAAATACTGTTGTTACGAATTTCACTATATTTTCATAAGTAAAAATATATGAATCCAAGGCTGCTCAGAAATGAAAATATAACAACACTACATATGAATTGATAATACTATTGTACAATAACACGAAAATGGATTATGATGAATAATAATCAACTAGTGTGTCCGTCCGTGCGATGCACGGCAAGCATCGAAGTAAAACGACATATATAAATAAATAAATTAACAAATATAAATATTAAAGAGAATAAAAATATAAGCAAATGTTAAATATGTTTTAAAAATAAAATAAAATAAAATAAAATAATCAACATTAAATACTCAATGAAAACATAAATTTTCGACTTTATATGAAATGTTATGATAATTATAATTATTAAACAATTGAAAATTATTTGATAAAATTAGTATTACTATTATTATAGAGTATTACACGTCATAGTAAATAAATAAATCTTTTCATTCACAAACCTAAATATATATAATGAATAAAATATAATTTCTTTCTTCTTAATTGCACTAAAAACTAGTACTATTATAATTAAAAAAATGTAAATAGAATCATAAAAATTAATATAAAAAATAAAATATAATTAATATAAAACTTAAAATAAAAAATTGTTGTATATATTCAATATTAATTAAGGAGATATATATCATCCCAATCTTCTTTGAGTTTGTCTGAAAATTAATATTGATGGATGAAAATGTTGTATAAAAGAGATACTCCATCTCAATCTTCTTTGAGTTTTACACGTAAATATACATGAGGTGGTTCAAATAAAAGTTTCTTCTATCGTAATAACCTAAGCCATTATGTATCATTGATTTTGTTTGATCCCTCTACCATTATAAATATATCCAAAGGAGGACTCTGATCTCTTTCCAAAAAAAAAAAAAAAAAAAAATTAAGTCCAAATTCAATTCGTATTAAAATTTGGAAGACTATATATATGGGGCAAGAAGAGAGACAGAAGCCGTCCAAGATTTGAAATCCTAAAAAACCATCCAAAATTTGAAGGCTTTCATCACATGGGGAATGATCACAGCAAAATCACCCTAAAAAACCATCCAAAATTTGGAGGTTTTCATCACATGGGGAATGATGACAGCAAAATCGCGGCAGATGGCGAATCCGGCAAACTTCCAGAAGAAATCACGGCGAATGATCACAGCAAAACTGCTGCAGATGCAGATGGCGAATCCGACAAGCTTCCACAAGAAATCATTCAGCACATACAATCTCTTGTGCTTGAAAAAGAAGCTGCTCGAACCTCTCTCCTATCCAAGTCCTGGCACGGCGCGTGGACCACGCGCCCCAACCTCAGTTTCGATCAATCCAAGTTCCGGAATTGCGTGGATGAGTTCCCCATATTCACGAAGAAGACCATGCAGAGGTATCAAGACTTGAACCTAAATATTAAGAGTTTCAAGCTGACGATGACGACGATGATGGAGCCACATCAAGATCATTCTCCGGCTAGACTAGGGATTTTGAAAGCGATATTCAGGAAGAAGAAGACTATGCAGAGCTCCAAGCCAAGGATTGAAAAAGGTAACGACGATTCTGAACTAGCTAGAGAATTGATTTTGAGAGCGATCAAACTGGGGGCTACTGATCTCACCATTGAGTTTCCATTCTCGGAGGCTCGTAGGTTTTTTGTTCTACCAGATGAGGTGCTCGAATCCAAAACCCTAGTTAGATTATACGTTTCGGGGCTCTGGATTGATCTGGAGAGGAGGAATAAAGCAGTAGCTTGTCCCAATCTGAAACACCTTTGGTTATCCCATTCGAGTGTAAAAGGTGATTTAGTTAGGGATTTGATTTCGAGATGCCCAGGCATTGAGGTATTAACACTTACTCACACGAGGTTGTTTGGAGAAGAGAGAAGAAGAAGATGGAGTCCCTCTCATGACCAGTTTCGTAATCTCAAGCGTTTGCGTTTGATTGGTTTGGGTGTTGATCAACTGCATCATTGTGATGAGCTGTGGAACAAGTCTCCTTCCCTCAAAGTGTTGGTGATTTGGGATTACAGCTCCGATCACGTGAGAATTTGCAGCCCATCGCTTGAGCGCATAACCTTACGCTTATTCTGTAGCAGAAGAATCTGGGACGGAATCTGGAATGGGGAGTTTGATGTTCCAAATATTCAAAATTTTAAGATTACTGCTGGTTGTGATTTTTTTGCGCCGCTCCTCAAAATCAAAAGCTGTGGTATGGAATGGGAGATCAAAGGCAGTGATATCTTGAAAACGCACAAACTATCTAGATTTTCTCTTCAGATGCAAGGTGATAGGTGATCTGCCGTGAAACCGATTTTATGGTGAAACCCTCTTCACAATGATACTACTTTATCATTTGTATGTTGAAGTATTAATTTCACTCAGTTTTTGTGTTCTTTTTATTAGATATATTCATTATTTGATTTTATTATATTTGTCAAGTAACTAGAGTAGTTACAATTTGTTTCACCATTCACTGGAGTTTTTGTGTTCTTTTTATTAGATATATTCATTATTTGATTTTATTATATTTATCAAGTAATTAGAGTAGTTACAATTTTTTTTTCTTTTTGGTAAATTTGTTACTTTATATAATCTTCTTTATAATAGTGTTATATTTTCGTATCCTGAAATATGTTTTATAGTAGGCCCATGATTTTTTCTTTTAATGCTGCAATTCACCGCTCTTGCAGTGGATTTAAAGGGATTTAGTAATGAAAAAGATAGGCTATGGATGGTTGGCTTTAACATCCTAGTTTGTATTAATTTTCTTGGAGATATAAAACACATAAATAAAATAATCAATATCAATTATTCATTGAAAACTTAAATCTTTTAAAATTAGTATTACAATTATTATAGAGTATTATACGTCATAATAAATAAATAAATCTTTTAATACACAAACATAAACAAAAACTTCCGTCAAAAAAAAAACATAAACAAAAAATTATATTTGAAATTATATTTTTAACATATATAACTAATTTTTCATCTATAAAGTTTAACTTGGAAAAAAATGTACTATAACAACTGAAATTTAAAAGCTAACTGAATTATTAAATTAAACTGATCTTTTGTATAATATATAGATAAGTTTAGCAGCCAATCTATGTTTTTCTCCATCTTCAACGTGTGAATATTAAGAAAAGATTTATGGTTTATGTTTTGACTGTAATTTTCTTTATTTACGTTTCAGAAAAACGTTAGTCTTAGTTATTGGATTTAATATGAAAAATAATATTGTATTAACTAATATAATCCCTTAAATCTTGGTCTAATTGAATCTACAAAACTAAAGTTACTATTAAGTCCTAGCGTGAATTAAAGTGCTTAAAAATAGAGAAAAATCTTACCATCCGATTTTATTGATCTAATGGACATTTTTATTATAGTTCTCCCCTCTATATATATATATATATATATATTGAGTTATTATTGAAAAATGTCTCAAGTATTAAGTATTTATATATATATTGAGTTATTATTAAAAAAAAAGTCCCAGTTTATGCCGCAAGCCTCTCGGCGTATAGATTTATATAAATTAGCATTAGTATATGCAGAGGAGCCAGGAAAGGATGCCTGGTGGTGGTGGTGGAGAATCGGTTCTCGTAATCTGCCACTTCACTTACATTCTTTTCTTTATATGATGAACTAAGTGTTGCAATTTGATTATGTTTGATAGATGGTATATGTATTGCATTTCGATCAAAATAAAATAAAATAATGTTCTTAGAAATTTTATTTTTTTAATCTCATAAATTCAAAGCTGGGTCTATTTTTTAATAATAACTCAATATATAAAAACACTAATACGTCAATCTCCTTAATTATTCCAAATTTCCAATACCCACCATAACTATCCCTTAGAATTGCATGCGCCATGCCCTCTGCACTTACATGTTAGTGCATAACTCGAAAAATAAATAAAGATAAATGTTACATTTAGGAATGATTTTACGGGGAAAATAAGTGGTGAATCGTAAAATGGATAAATTAAGTTAATTAATATATCTAAAAATTTAAAAATAAAAAATAAAAGAAGAATGATCGGACGAGCTTTTTAGCCCGAAAATCCCGGGCTTTTCAGCCCCAAAGCCCAGTTAGCCCGACGGGCTTATTGGGCGGGCTTTTTAGGCCCGGGTTTTTTCGGGCCTCTATTTTGTAAAGCCCAGCCCAACCCCAAATACGGGCGGGCCGGGTTGATTTTGTCAGCTCTATATACAACTACGTCATCGAGACAGATAACTAGATTGTGGTTGATGCTCTAAATCAGAGTGGAGACAAAACACTACAAAAAAGAACAGAGATTACCGACGACATTTTTCGTCGGTATTGACGGCACAGAGGCCGGTAAAGTAATTGCCGGCGGTGTTACTGGCGGCAAATTGCCGTCAGTGATTTGCTCGTCGGTAACGCCATTACCGACGGCGATCGGCCGCCGCTGGCAATGAACGGCGGCAAAGCCGCCGGCATTTCCGCCGTTCAACGGCGGAGAGTTGTCGAAAAATTACCGACGACAAATGCTATCGCTAATTAGCGGCAGCGCCACCGTTGTCGGTAATGTCCGTCGGACGACGGTGGCGCACTCGCCGGACTTGGCCGAGGTATTACCGACGGAAAAATGCCGTCAGTAATATTTTTTAATTAATTAATTTATTTTATTGTATATCCACAATTTATTTCCGTATTTATACAGTATTGCATAAGTTAGACGAACTTCCCAGTCGGTCACCCATCTTAGTTGTGCTCTAAGTCAAACACGTTTAATCTTGAAGTTCTTTTCGAATGGTCACTAGTACAGAACACTCGTATTATTGATATACTTATTACTTATTAATTCATTTAAAGTCTATTTCAATATACTTATTAAATTGAGATTTATTAAAAAGAAGAAAAGGAAAAAACATCCCTTGAAAGCACAAAGACGCAGACTAAGGGCACAAAACTTGAAAAGAGAAGGAAAAACTAAGTAACTTAATACTGAAACTCAGGATAATCATCCATGTCATTCGACCAACGCCCATGGACAACATTATTCATTGCAATCATACTGGCCTATTGGTGAGGTCAACCACAAATTCCCTTGGCTTGTAACCCATTTCTTCCGCATTCCTGAGACGACTTTTAATACAACCTTCTGGAATGGCATGTACAGGCTCTCGTCCCTTTACCGAGCCCTTTGGGCGACCACGTCCGCGCTTCTGCTCCGAGAGCAACTGCATCCCCTGATTAACCTGCTCCTCTAACCTAATTATACGACTCGCCATCTCATCCGGAGTAGGATTGGTCTGCTTCTCAACATCAACCGGAGTAGGATAGGATTGGGTCGCTGAATCTTCTGTCCTAACTACCGAATGCTGCTCTACCACAGCTCCTCCATTTGCTCCCGGAAGAATAGGAGAATCAGTCTCTGTGTTCTCCCCAGCCGGCGACGCCAAAGAGTTTGGCGTTTTTTCCAGCTCATGCTCCAGACGTTGTGCTCTGATAGTGTTCTCAAGGGCTAAATCTTTCTTCTGTAAGCCGCTGGCCTCACATTCGAAGTCATCATTACGCCCCTCTAAATCCTTCCTGGGACTCGCAGCCAGGCGTCTCTCTGTAGACTCCACAACAATATCCTCATCTACCACCTCCAAGTTTTCCTCCTCAACGTCTTCTGCCACCAAGGATCCAAAAGAGTTTCCGAACAACTTCTGCGGTTCAGTAATCTTGGACCCAACTTGCTCCGATTCAGCCACTACCGGCTCCTTCCCAACCTACTGCCTTCCACCAACCTGCTGCCACTCCGGCTGTGGCTGTGATTTCTGGGTAATCGGTTGCGGCTGTTTCGGCAGCGCAGTATTTGTATCCTTTGCCTCCCCCGGCGCCACCGATTTGTTCTTGCGGCATCCATTGGGAGAATGTCCCGTAATCTTGCAACGACCACAATAAAGGGGAAGATTTTCGAAAACAAATTCCACATGAAATGAGAACTCTTCCATATCAATAAGCATAGTATGAGGGAGAGGAAGAGACATATCTATTTCAACAAGAATGCGGGCGAACTGTCCAAAATCTCTTCCTGCCGACGCACCATCGATCTTCAAGGGGTGGCCCAAGAAACGTCCAATGCTAGAGATAATTTGTGGATTCCAGTATTCGATTGGAAGGTAATGAATTTTGACCCACACGTTAGCCAAAGGAGAGTTTTCCTTGAACGGATCAAAATTGCAAGTCCACTCCCGGAGCCGAAGATTCCCCTTCGAGAGTTCCCAGATCGCCTTCTCCTTCGCTATAGCTTTATCAGTCGCTGTAGTAAATCGGAGTGTATAATAGCCCTTTCCCAACGGAATCAATTGCCAAGCAGAAACTATACCCCAAAGTTGTTGAAGTTCCGACTTCAATTCCATAGTAGAACGTGGCTTATCGCCTTTCCCCAGCAGGAGACGTCCTGTCAACGCGTGCTCAAAAGCTTTAACCTCCTCAAGATATAAAGCCTTTGGTATTTTCAGGGAGAATTGATCTCCCTCCTTCGTTGGACGCAAATCGTGAAACACATGGGCTGCTAAATCCGGCCGCTTAACAGGTCGCTTCACAGTGGCGTTCGCATAAGAAATCCTAGCGTTTCCAGCCACGCTAGGGCTTGCAGTATTCGCCGCGCCGTTGCCTGATGAAGGGGAAGACCGAGTTGGAGAGTTGAGAATATTTATGGTGTGTGGCTTTTGTGGCTTTTCAAAATTCGCAGAAACGGAGGGGAGGTTAAGGGCTCCCTTGTCGCGAAATCCGGCTGACAGAGGAGTGGCCATCGATCAGCGAGAGGCAGCAGGAATATGTGCGGCTAGGGCAACGTCTGCATCAGAGGAGTAGCGTCGATTCGCCCCGAAACTCAGCGCCGTCGAATCTGAGACGCGCTGCACCAGAGGAGTAGCGCCTCGCTGGAGGAAGAGAAGAAGAGCCGCGCCGCACCGGAAAGGAGAAGGCGGTCGTCGTGTCTCTGGCAGAAACACGCCGGAGAGGAGCGTCGCCGACGCCGAAAGAGGGGTAGCGGCGGCTGACCTAAATCTCCAATTCGTCTCTAAGTAACCCCTGATTTCAATTATGTCGTATGAAGTTTCAATTTTCAAATAAATAAATTTTAAAGATCGCATGACGGAGGACTTGAAATTAAGACCTCAAGTCTTGAGCATTAACTTCCTACCACTAATATACAATATCATATATTCATAAATTAAGACCTCAAGTCTTGAACATTTTAAAGTCTATTTCAATATACAATATCATATATTCATAATCTTAGAATATGTCGAGATTATATCCAAAAAATGTTGTTAATCACGAATTGGGCTCGTTTCCGTCATTTTTATGTCGAAAAAATATTTATTTATTAATTTATTATTATTATTATCATTATTATTATTATTATTATTATTATTATTATTATTATTATTATTATTATTATTATTATTATTATTATTATTATTTTATCAATCTAGTTTATATACCATAAGTATTTTATCAATCTAGTAAGAATCTTGAATTCATACTAGGAATATTATCTTAGATTAGTGATGAGTGATGAGTGATGAGTGATGAGTGAATCACTAATCAAATTAACATTCTTAAGTTATAATTATAAGTTTCTTACTAAGAATCTTGAATTCTTAGTAATAATATTAGATTAGTGATGATTGATGAGTGAATCACTAATCAAATTAACATTCTTAAGTTATAATTATAATTTCTTACTAAGAATCTTGAATTCTTAGTAATAATCTTAGATTAGTGATGAGTGATGAGTGATGAGTGATGAGTGATGAGTGATGAGTGAATCACTAATCAAATTAACATTCTTAAGTTATAATTATAAGATTCTTAATAAGAATCCTGAATTCTTAGTAATAATCTTAGATTAGTGATGAGTGATGAGTGAATCACTAGTCAAATTAACATTCTTAAGTTATAATTATAAGATCACTACAAGAATTTAGCACATAGACAACACATATTTAATGTTGTCTATGTAAAAAATATCTGTTGTAGAGGCCACTGTTGTCTATTATAGGGTGCTCATAGACAACAAATATTATATGTTGTCTATTTAAAGATAAACAACAAACAGAAGGTAGTAGACAATAGATATTATATGTTGTCTATTTAAACATAGACAACAAATGGAAGTTAATAGACAACGAAGATTATATGTTGTCTATAATAATATAGACAACAGATCTAGTGATTATAAACAACATTTAACATGTGTTGTCTATTCTATGACAAAATTTAAAAAAAAAAATCTAATATATTTACATCCTTGTTTTATAATACCAATATATATGACAAAATTAAAATAATTAAATATCAAATAATCAAACAATACTCATAATCCACTAATAAATATCAAACAATACTTATAAACTCATAATCAAATATTTACATCCACAGTTGTATCCAATCTAATTACGCCTTTATTTATCTACTAAACAAATTTCTAATAAAATCTCTAACTAATTACGCCTTCATTCGCCACCAATCATCCAACAAATCAACCATCGAACTCGCTTGAACCTACATGAGCAAAATAAAATACGACAACTTTAAGATATAAAAAGATATAATATGACTATAAAACTAACATATAATCTTCAATAAACATTGAATACAAGTAATTTCATACCTTTATCACTTCTCACACTAGACTTTGCCTTCCCCTTTTTTCTATGTTCTTATTGAAAAATTTTATAGCCCTACATATATTAAAATACAAATTTAAAATAAAATATATAAATGATATCTTAAAATTGATAGAACTTACGTTTTTGTGACGATCTTTATCTCCGTAAAATGACGATCATCCTTCAACGGATCCAACAAGTATGTAGTATCATTATGTGGGTCAATAGCTAGAAGGATCCAATGTCAACTAACAAGATAACCATGTTAAATAAAAAAGCAACACATATTCATTCTAAACTCAAATATAAGCATTTTTTACGTACCCTACGTTGCACGACACCAAAACAAATTGATTAGTCCATCCTTTATCCATTTCTATTACGTTAAATCTGAAATAAATTTAATAGAATCTCATCTCTGATCATATAGTTCATCATTAAGAACAAAATAAATACACAAATATTCACATAATGGCGCCACGCCCTTCTCAGCGATAAAATTCAGTGGAGTCGGCAAGGCTCCACCCCAATCCTAACCACCAATTTCTACTATTCGTAAGCATAGAAATATATACACAAAACTTCATTTCTAAAGCCACCAATCGGGCTATCTAGCAACATGCAATAATAGGATAGGGTTCAGCTAGTTATCAGAACATCAAGAAAGCTCTCGACCTCAAGAGTAATCGTCTTTTAAGTAATAGTCTTCACAAAGATTGTATCTGCAAATAAGAAAACAAGATAAGACCTTCAATAATAATACGAACTGAAACTAATATTAAAATTATTTTAATCTTAGAAATTAATTTTTATGTATTTAAATGTCATAGACTCATTATTTAAACGTCATAGCCTAAAATCAGTTGGGGAGTGACATTTTTTATTATTACTAAAACTGTTTAAAGTTTTTTAACAATCAAAATTTGATTAAGTTTACACCCTCTGCAATTCATGCTTATTTATTATCACAAGTTCCTAAAACCAGAACGTGATATATACTATATTAATTGATAAGCAAAGTAAACCTGTAGAAACTATTACATATCATTAATTAACAATTAAGAAAGCTTTAAGCCATTCAAGTTGGTTTCGAAAAAAATCATGAAAACTTTGCCCAAACAACACAATTCTATCCCGACCAAATATCTTCGATGAAGCTACTTCAAGCTTTTTGATGACAACACAATTCTGATTATAAATCCAAAACTAATACCTCATCCAACAATTAAAACATAAATCCAAAAAGGCCCTACATGCTGCTGATAATGCTTCGAAAGGTTTACTAAAATTTCACAATGCCTAACAAAGAAAGAAAAGAATAGATCGATTATATACCCGATTCAGGTGAATCTGAATGCACTGCGATACTTCGTCGAGGTTGAGAATAACATCTGCGTTCCAGTCGAAGGTTTTGATTATCAGAAGCGATATCCGCTGTGAGAAACAGAGTCCAGCAAGGGCGACGCTGGCGGAGAGAGCGACGCCGACGGAGGAAGTGATGATGACTGCGTGTGCGTGGTGGGTTATTGCCGGCGCCGGAATGGTGACGGAGGCCACGACAGCCGAGGGTGGCGGGAGGCAATCGGGATGGCAAATTGGGGGGATGGGAGAACATGGGAGTAGCGGTAATTGCAGATTGGCAGTTATTAATTTACCTGGGGTTATTTCTTATTTTTTTATAATTACCTAGGATTATTTTATTAATATAAAGTTCATTTTCTTATTTTTATATAATTGAAATAGACAACACGTTTCTAAAAACAATTGTTATATGTATTGAATATTGACAATAGTTTAAAAATATGTGTTGTCTATTATATTATAAACAATAAAATTTAAACTCTGTTGTCTAAGAGTGGTCATAGACAACAGTATTTCAATTATGTTGTCTATGACCTTATTTTTTTTAAGGTTATAGACAACTGATTTGATCATATATGTTGTCTATATAATATTTGACAACACAATTATTAAAATTTGTTGTCTATTTTGTGTTGTCTATGTGCTCAATTCTTGTAGTGGATTCTTACTAAGAATCTTGAATTCTTAGTAATAATCTTAGATTAGTGATGAGTGATGAGTGAATCACTTATCAAATTAACATTCTTAAGTTATAATTATAAGATTCTTACTAAGAATCTTGAATTCTTAGTAATAATTTTAGATTAGTGACACATATTGCTAAAAGAGGTCATTATCTGACATTTATGAAACATGAATTTGGAGAATTTGATTGAAGTAAACAAAACTTTTGAGGTGAATAATCAATGTTTAAAATATTCAATTGTATTTCAATATATATTTAATTTTAATATTTTTGTATTATTATCTTTGACCAACTTATTGGATGATAAATGAAAAAAAAATGAACAAAAAAAATAAAATAAAAAAAGGCTGGAAAAAAAATTACCGACGGTATTTGCCGTCGGTAATTAGCATTTGCCGTAGGTAATTAGCGGCGGCGGCATCACTGTCGGTAATTTTGGCCGGACGGCGATTGTGCTATCGCCGGATGTCACCAGTGACGATGATTAGCGGCAGCCACAAGCCGCTGGTAAATAGCGACAGCAATTACCGTCGGTAATAAATAAATATTATTAAATTAATTAATAATAAATATAAAATAATATATATTTAAATTAGCGATGGCGCAAAACCGCCGCTAATTAGCGGTGACTGTTTTGCCGTCGGTAATGCGCCGGTAATAGGCAAAAGGCGGGTCGCCGTTTTTGCCGCCGTCGCTATTTGTTGTCGCTATTCACGCATTTTTTTGTAGTGAAACACTGAGTTGGGTGAGATTATTTCTACATGAAAAGCTATTCTTAGTAGTTATTTAAGTTTACTCACTCTCTATATATTCCTCTTTCTACTTCTCATCACTAGTTTTTACAGTAAACACTAAACCCTAGATTTGTTTGTATCGATGACACGCAGGTGACGATCCAATCAGAAGAAGAAGATAACAAGTTAGGTTAATGACATGCCGGTGAAATTGATCGAGCAAAGTCTGCTAAATCTTCTGGTGAAATCGCTCATTCGTTTCTCCATCGCTTCAAATTTATGGAACTCCATAATTTTCCGACCAGAATTCACGCAAAGTTACCGTGGCCGTGACACAATCATCTTTAGATCATTACAACGGTATGACTCCGACACAAGCTGTTTGTCTCTCCCTCTCTCATCCATGTAGTCAGACAACCTCACAAACAAAACGACGACGTTCGACTTTCCGCCAGGTTCATTCCTTGCCTCCTGCGACTATTTCTGGTGCATTGAGTTTGAAAAATCACTGCTTTTATACAACCCTTCGATTCGAACGTATCGAAAACTCCCCGATCCGGCATCTTTGAACCGTGATGATAATCATGGTTATACTCATGTAACAAAGTCTATTATGTTTATGGATTGGGATATGATCCTGTGTTGGATGACTACAAGATCCTTAAAATCCGTAGCATGCGTCAGTATTACTTTCACTATTGTTACGATGATGATAGGTGTGATTCAAAGATTGAGACAGAGATGTATTCCCTAAGAAGTGATTGTTGGAGAATAATTGAGCCACAATCTCCACAATTTAGCTACTTAATTCTTGTCTACGAAAGGTGTTTTTGTGAGTGGAGCGTTGCATTGGTTGGTTGCTCGAATACCTTCGTATGATGATTTTGAGGGCAAAGGTAATGAAAAGAAACTTATTATATCTTTTAATCTCTCGGAAGAAAAGTTTGGACTGATCGAATTGCCCGAGGAGCTGGCATCGCCTGATGACGAGCCCGATTTGAGGTCCCAACGTTTGGAGTTGATCGTTTTTGGGGGAAAACTGCGTCTGTATCTGAGTTCTCGGACTCGGAGATATGATCATTCGTCACGTATTCGTGTTTGGGTGATGGAGGATTATGAATCCAAGTTATGGATGAAGGAGATGGAGTTGGATTACGGCCACTTGTCTTTAATAAGCTATTCTTATTTGAGACCATTTTACTTTTACGATGGAGTTGGGAATCTGGTTAGGGCACTTGCTTTAAACAAGGAAAGGGAGAAGATGCTCATATATAAAGAAGAAAATAGCTCCCAATCGACAACTCCAACTCTTGTGGAGAAGAATTTTGGTAGCGATGTATTATGCCTAGTTGATAGTTTTACCTAGGAAGATGGAGGATTGACAAGTAGTGTAATTGTTTTTTTTATAAGTTTACACATGCACACATGACTCAAACCCCCGACCTCTTGGTTGAAGATGAAACGTCTTACCACTTGAGTTGCGTTTCGTTGTCAAAGTAATTGTTGCTCTAATAAATATATTGTAATAATTATCTGTTTCTGAGCTAGAGGCTTTTTTAGGACCGTAACTAAAAGGGTAGTGCCGATTCAGGACACTTCATTGCGGGCCTACTATTTGAGGACGGTTAAGATTAAAAAAGCCCTCCGTAGGACAATTTTTGGCCCGATCGGGCTAAATCGCACGTGCCTCGCACGTGATCGATTACCCGAGCCCGATTACCTACGTGGCTTCCACGACACCTCCACCTCACCATCCTCTTATCTTCTTCTTTCTTCATACTTTTTCTCTCATTCTTTCCCGCATCATTCCGATAACACCAGATCCCCTTCGGCTGGACCACCTGCTTCACGACAAAATTGAGCAGAGTTGTCTTCCCGTCGGTGCTCTTCACGTTGGAGAGTCGCCGCAACGCCGTCAGATTGAATCCCTACGTGTTTCCCCAATTTGTGCCAGCGTTCAATCTGTTAAATCAAAGCAAAACATAAACCAACAATCTTGATTCTTTCTTACTATATCTTGATTAAACAATCGGCACAAAGAGCAATTCAACTCCAGATTCTTCCCGGATATAATTAATTATCCTTTATCATCTTAATGTTATCATATAGAATCGAAATAAGCATTAAATTGAGATTTATTAAAAAAGAGAAAAAGAAAAAATATCCCTTGAAAGCACAAAGACGCAGACTAAGGGCACAAAACTTGAAAAGCGAAGGAGGACAACTCAATAATAAAACTCAGGATAATCATCCATGTCATCCGACCAACGCCCATGGACGATATTATTCATTGCAATCATACTGGGCCTATTGGTGAAGTCAACCACAAACTCCCTCGGCTTGTGACCCCTTTTTTCCGCATTCCTGAGACGACTTTTAATACAACCTTCCGGACTTGCATGTACAGGCTCTCGTCCCTTTACCGAGCCCTTTGGATGACCACGTCCGCGCTTCTGCTCCGAGAGCAACTGCATCCCCTGATTAACCTGCTCCTCTAACCTAATTATACGACTCGCCATCTCATCCGGAGTAGGATTGGACTGCTTATCAAAATCAACTTCCTTAATCGGAGAATTAACCCGCTGGCTCGTTGAACCTTCTGCCCCAACTACCGATTGCTGGTATACCACAACTCCACTATTCGTTCCCGGAGGAAGGTATTTTGCTCGAAGAACCTGCCCAGGAAAGTTCGTTGTTGCCCTCATCTTCGGCAAAACCTTATCGCCAATGCTTCTCACGCTCGAGCTATCCTGATCCTCCAACTCCAAAGTTCCCTCCACATTCGAGCCCTCCTTATCACTAGCCAAATTATTGTCCGTGTGAGGCGACCCATCATTTTCTCCCTCATTTAAAGCCACATCTGCTTCATAATTGGAGTCCGCAATAATAGTCTCCTCCACTTTCTATTCCTCGTCCTCATCAAGCGCTTGATATCGGTTAGCATCCCCGGCCAGAGGGAGATCATTCTCCTTAACCGGCACTGTAGCCGTTTCTAGAAGATCAGGACCTGACAGAGGTTTAGCAATATCAACTTTGGGCTGCCATGCAGGAGTCGGACCCTCTCCCTTAGCAAGATTCTTCACAACCAGAGCAGGAGGCTCCTCAATGATCTTTTGCCTGCTCGTGGCCCTATCCGCTCTCCGGCATTTATCCGTTGAATGACCGGTAAATTTACAACGCGAGCAAAAAAGGGGCATAGATTCAAAACCAAACTCAATGTAAAACGATCTATCGCCGTCATCAATGTATATTGAATTGAGAATAGGCAAAGCCATGTCAAGTTCCATCAAAACCCGCGCAAAATGTCTCACATGACCAGTTGCGGAGGCGTTATCGATTCGCAGCGGATGACCAAGAACACGACCTATACCAGCAATAATCACCGGAGTCCATAACTCCACAGGGAGATAGTATATCCGGACCCAGACCTGAGCCAGAGACGACACTTCTTTATACGGATCGAAATACCTAGTCCATTCACGGAAGCGTACGTGGCCGATTGACAATTGGAGAAAAGAACTTCCCTTAGCTTTCTTTTTTGCTTCCATCGTCAAAAATTTAACAATGAAGAATCCCTTAGCCATGGGCACCAGTTGACAGTCGGTGCACTGCCATATGGTTCGAAGTTCATGAGAGAGGTCGGCGAACGTGCGCGGCTTGTCCCCTTTACGTTGGATAAGCCTACCGATTAGTGCAAATTGAAACTCTTCCAACTTTTTTTGATATTCCGATTTGGGCACTGAGAGGGTGACAACCTCTCCTTCTCACTGTAGTGGAAGGGCTCGAAGGCCATGCACAGCAACATCCGGTTTCTTGGGTTGAACTTTAGCAGCGAACGAGACAACCGGAGTAGATCCCGACAATTCTATCTGCGCCACTGAAGCAACTCAAGACGGCAGTGGCTGTATCTGTAACACCCTAATCTAATTAAGGAGTTAAATAAAACTTTTAAATAAATATTTAATGCGGAAGTCTTTAAATTTTTTTTATTAAATTAACTTTTAAAATAAAATCAACTTTTAAAATAAAATTCTAGCAAACAATTTAAGGAAAGTAAAGCCTTAAATGTAATAAACTTTTAAAACAATTTTCAAACGATTTAAAAGATATCAACTTTTAATGATATATTCAAATACTACCTTTGGTTTAAAATCGACAATCAACATCTTGTCCCAAAGCATGACATAAAGATGTCATGAAAATATTTAACTATTAAGTAAAACTTTAAATACTTGAATCAACTATCTTCAAATGACTTGAGGCGGCCATTCGACCTTCCACGTGCCTCCGGCCTTTATAACCTGAAAATGTTAATAATGGGATAAGCATACAAAGTATACTCAGTGTGGGATATCATGCAATAATTGTCCAAGATAATAACACAGTAAACACATACGGTCACTTCATATATATCCTCAATATTCGCACTGTGGCAACCCAAGGACTGTGAAGTCCTGGACCCTATTTACGGGCGCCTGGCGACATCCTCAAAATAAACCTCAAATCGCATTGTGGCAATCCAAGGACGGTGAAGTCCTGGACCCTATTTACGGGCCCCTAGCGATATCCTCAAAATATACGTCATAACACATATGGAAAACACATATTATTAAAATGGACAAGAATTAACCACAGCATGTACTGAAATAAATCCCACACCTGTAAATTTGAACTTGAACTTGAACTTCAACTTGAGTAATTAAATTAAAATTCATATCCTAGTCGCGCCGCACCTAGTCAGATAAAATTCAAATAATTGAAATATAAGTGCCTAAATAAACTTAAAGTAATTTAATTAAATCTAACTAAATGATTGGTTTTTATAAAAATATTTAAATCCATTTATTGTTTTTAAAATAAATCTGGAACAAAGAGTAATTTAATCACTTGAAAATTTATTTTTATAAGCCACTGATTTAATTAATAAAGTAGAATAATAATAAAAATACTTAAAGATCCTTTCTTTAGGAAAAGTAGCTAAGTTTCTAATTTAAAACCAAGTTCAGTTACGTAAATATGTTAATGCAGTAGATCAATCCATTAGCAAATTAGAACTTAAGTCCAAGATTTAAAATCCAATATCATTTCCCTTTATTTAAAACAAGGCTAAACTTAAGCCCATCTATGTAAATGGCCCAACACCCATTCTTCTCCATTAAATCTCGCTATCTCTCTCTAATTCACTACACACACACCAGCGCACCCTCTCAGTCTCTCCCTCCCTCGTCTTCCGCCGCCGCCGTCCGACAGCGGCGCCGCCCGACGTCTCCCTCTCCTTCCCAGCCTCCCTCTCCCTCTTCCTGACCCCTTTCTTTCCCAGCCTCTCTCTCTCCCCCAACCTCTCTCTCCGTCGCGGCCAGACAATCATCTGACGCCGCCCCCTGCTCCGGCGAGCAGCCAGCCGCTGCCGCCTCTACTCCCGCCGTCAACAGCGCAGCAGTAGCGCCGCTGGGACAGCAGCAGCCACTAGACGCTCTCTCTTCCTCTTCTAAACCCTATGTCCCAAATCCTCTTCAACTTCTTCTATTTTCTATTCCAAGTTTTCTAATTTCTTTTCTGGAAAAGTAGTAGAATTTTTTTCTATATGTTTTCTCATGAATTAGATGAATGATTTAGGGAAATTGTTTGATTAGAAACATGTATATGCTGAATTTGATTAAAGAATAGAAATTATTTTGGAAAAGCTTGTTGTGTTTCTGCACAATATAAAATAGGAGAAAAAGAATTGCTATGATGATTTAAAATTACAGAAAATAAATTTACCAAACTGAAGTTCTGTAGAAGGAGATGATCGAAGAGATTTACTAGCAAGTTTGAGGTTTCACAGGAATTTCAGACATGAAAAATGGTAAAGGCTGATGAGGATGGAGGGATTTGAATGAGATAAAAATCTGGAATGATACGTGGCTAAAAAATGGTGAAGTAAAATTTGGTGGATGTTGGAGCTGAGCAACACGTCAGAACTAATCTTAAAATTAAAATCAAATAAGTATTTACTCACCAAATATCTGAACTGGGTTAAATATGCCCATCTTCGTCCGGAAACCAATATAAAGCATAACATATTAAACCTATCAGACCCAATTAAATTAAAATTTAGAATATAAATTTCTATAATTATAGACATAATCTATAATTCAAAGTTTTATATCTAACTAGGGGCGCGACTAAATAAATTTGTAACTGAGAATATAATAAAATTTTAAATGACTTTACAATAAATAAATAAATAAAATTCAAACAATTCAAAGATAAATAATTTCAAATAAATAAATTGGTTTCGGGCTGTCACAGTATCGAACCAGGGATGTCCTGGTTAGGAGTAGATTGGTCACCGATTATACTCGGTGAGAAGCCCGACGAGCGCTGCCCAACAGCCACTGCGCCGGAAGAATAACCCGGCTTTTCGAGGGGCGGGTGCTGAGACGGAACATTGGCAGGGGATTTAGATCGAAACCCGTCAAAGTTAGATGAAACCGGGGAAAGGTTGAGGCCCCCCTTGTCTCGACGGACAGTCGGTGAACTCGAGTCCATCACCGGTAGGAACGAATGACAATTTAGGATTTAGGGCAGCTAGGGTTAGTGGCGTGGGGGGAGAGCATATCTGCAATCAAGGGATCTTCATAGAATCGAAATAAGCATATAAACAAGAAATTGGGGAAAGAGAAAGCTAACCGAGCATAATCTGGAGTCGATCCAATCCCGGTTTCTCAAAATCGGCAATAATCTGGTAGCCATGTTTCTGCTTATCGGGGGCCCACATCTCAATGTGATGTAAAATATCAATGACGGAAGGACAGTGTGACTTGATTCTGAAGTAGTCTTGTTCGCCAAGAACCGCCCTATACATGGCCGGGAAGTCGATGACGGGGACTGTTAGGGTTCCATCCATGTCGAAGACTAGGCCCCACAGCCTAGGTCTGGGGTTGACGACGACGGCTGAGGCGGATGAGGCTTGGGGGTGACGGTCGGAGTAGGCTCAATTACATCGGACTAACGTCTCATTTTTAGGGTCCTGCTAAAGTAACTTGGTCTTTTTACATTGATTCAAGTTTCAAAACTAATTTGACAATGAATTGATAATCACGTATGAATAAAGAAGAAGATAAAGAGAGGGATATATTTTTTTATTTTTTATTTTGTTTTTATTTTTTTTATAAAATGTGAGTGGATGGTAAAGTGGAGGCGTCGTGGCTGCCACGTAGGCAATCGGGCACAAGTAATTGATCACGTGCAAGGCACGTGCTGTTTAGCCCAGTCGGTCTAAAAATTGTCCTACGGAGGATTTTTTTTATTCTTAATTGTCCTCAAATAGTAGGCCCGCAATGAAGTGTCCTGAATCAGCATTACCCCCTTAGTTACGGTCCTAAAAAAGCCTGTATCTCTCTATTTCTAAGCAAGAGTTATTATTTAACTAAATAAGCCATGAGTTGACAAAGGAGTCTGTAAAATATTCTAATTTAACTAAAGAATGTATCAATTGATCAATAAAGAAATAATAAATAATCTATTTACAAGATTAATCTCTAATAAAGCTCATTGCCATAGCCATGGTCTGCCTGAACCTGTCTACATTAATGTTAATATTCTGGCCATTAAGGTACACTTCCGTCCCCGCGTCTACCGGAAATGCACCTCCGGGGTCTGTGAAAGCCTTATGGCTTCGCGATCCGAATATCCTTAAGAGCGAGCTCTCTTCGGGCTCAATCTTGTACCTCAAGTACCGAAGCCCCATTCCCGGGGTCGGACGACCAAAGTATGCTTCTGCAGCCCATTCCAGACCTATTAAGTCCACCTGCACCAACACCGCCCCGTCGGGCAGGAACACCTCGTTCGTGAGCCCGGCCCCGTGGACCCCCACGAACACGCTGCACGCGTTTATCATGCTCGAGAACACGTTGAGATTCGCCACCACTTTCGCTCTCTTCACCACAATCACTCGGAACCCTAAATCCTCCATCATCGCCACCACCTCATCCTGGTTGATGATCCGCCTCGACGTCGTGCGCGACACCAGCATCACCGTCGGAGTGTTCTTGATCTGAGAGATGTGGCTGTACTTGAGGTCATATGCTCGCCGGAGAAACTGTCGGAAAGTGGAGGTGGTTAGCCCCCTCGGTATGTCGGAGGAGTTCACCGACAAAAAACCGTGGAACTTGAGGCCGACTACCGCCGCCGGGAAGCAGTGGACGCTCCGATTTGCGGCGGGGTTTAGGATCTCGCGGGAAGAGAGGCCAGAGAGTATTTTGCGGTATTTTTTGGCAAATGAAGGTTTGTAGTCCTCCATTATAAGGACCACGCGTGTATTAAAGAGAAAGGTGGTGATGAAGAGGGGGATGATGGTCTCATCCATCTCGTGGAACGTGTTGCCGACGAATCCGCTAGTCGAGAACACCACTGCTGGGATGTTGTGGCTGTAGTCGCAGGGCGGGGGTGGGGCCATTGTCTTTCCTCGCACTATCCTCACCGGGGTTACCTTTTCGATGAGGGTTTTATCTTCCTGCCTGGCATAGGGGTGGAGCGTCATTTCATTCATGAAAGGATCTTCGGAGGGGATTGTGACTGTCATGGTTGTGGTGTCGATGTGCGCAGCTCGATTTGTAATGCAGTGCTTCGAGTGTTCTTGTGTGTCGCATCCGAAGCCGGTTGCTCTGAAGCTCTTCAGGTCTTCCCCTGTTTATTAAGTGATCATGAAAATGTAAGAGCAGGGTGCGTTTACTTTGATCGTTAAATATATCATGAGAAAAAGAGGGAAAAGGAAGGAAGAAAACTCTTACCCTTTAAATCCCTTCTCCATAACCAGGGGGCTTAGCCCACTGGCCACCGGGTCCTCACTTAAGTGAAGTGACCCGGGTTCGATTCCTCTTGGGAGCGAATTTGGAGATTGGAGATATAAGGTGGATTTTGGTGAATGGAGAGATAAGGTGGTTCTTGGAGTGGATGAGGAACTAATTACTAACATCTAACATGACTTTGCCCGATCAAAAAAAAAAAAAAAAAAAAAAAAAAAATTCCCTTCTCCATTTTCCATAGATAACCTCTTTTCTTCTTTCTTTACACCTCTAGAATAAAAAATATTATCACACCTCGTGATGATATTTTCTCTCATTGAAGTGAAAAGAAGAAAAGAGGTTGTCCATGGAAAATGTTGGAAAAGTGAGGAGGGTTTAAAGGTGATCAAAATTTATTTTTCCCTCCATTTCTCATGATAAATTTAACAACCAAAATAAATGAAGCCATAGTGAATTGAAAACTAGTTTAGAGAGAGAGAGAGATGTGGAGACCTTGGACTAATCTTGAGAGGACAAAATCTAAAGAATCGGAATCTCCGACAGATTTTGTGGCGGCGGTGGTGGTGGAGATGGTTTTAGCCGGGGAATAATTGGAGCCTGCAGATTAGAAAGGATTATTGAGATGAATAAACATAAGTTAAGTATACTTGAAATGAAATCAATGATAAAATTGATGAAATTACGGAAGATACGTTGCTGGAAGTGAGCGATGTTGCCCCACATAATATCGACGAAGAGCAAAGGAAGCACAATGACGAAGATCGATGTCGTTAGACGCGAGAAGAATTTATTTGGCTGATCCGTCTCCATTCTCAGATTGAAAGAAAAGCTAAAGATAACTTCATTGGTGGGAAGAAAATTAAGAAGTAATCAAAGTTAGTTTGCTCAATGCATAATACAAATATTTACAACTTCTCTTTGGCTATTAGTTTTGAAAATTAAAGCCTTGTTAAAATAATTTTGTGCTGGAATAATAATCACAATGTTTCAAAAATAAATTGAAGTAAAATATACAATCTCCATTTATATATCTTCTTTCCTTCATGATTAAAATATATTAATCACTATTAAAAATACACCCCTTATTATGGATTTTGAGCTTCATATTGCTCATCATTTTTGCCTTCTGTTTGAGAATGAGAACATAAGAAAACGAAAATATATAATCAAAATTGAATCAAACGGCAGCATACCTCCAAAATTAAACACACAATTATTCCTACATTTCCACGTGAATATATTTCAAATTCCATCAACAACGCAAAACAAGAAACACTGAATAAATCTATCTGTAACATCAAATATTCGTGAACAAAAGTTTCCCTCGGACTGAACTCGCAAGAGAAGTTGCATGAGAGAGAGAGAGAGAGAGAAAGAAAGAGAGGGACACAAATCACATTCAAAATGAGAGGACGATGTTTGATCGAGAGCGTGAAAGAAGGAATATTGAGACTATTTTGGGATTCTGGGGGTGCGGATTTTTGGGAGATGTTTACGTTATGGAAATTTTAAATCTTTTCAATTAACTTTATTTTATTTTTGAGAACATCTTTTCAGTAATCTTTTTCTTTTTGGCATGGATATGATCATAGGAGGGAGTGGTAATGTTTGAACCGAAACAAAATGTCCCCTTAATTAGTGACCTTGTTTTGAATCTTTGATTATTCAAAATCATAATATAATTTAATTTTAAATATTCCATATATTTCGTGTCGCTAGAGCTGAGGCAGAGTTAGCCAGCTAATAGATTGTTAGAGATACAATGCTTGCGGGCATATTACACTTTAAACAGAAATGTAGGAGATGAGATTACAAAGAACAAACTGTATTGAAAATACAAATAAAA
The DNA here is from genome assembly GCF_028751815.1 of Salvia miltiorrhiza. Lineage (NCBI taxonomy): Eukaryota > Viridiplantae > Streptophyta > Magnoliopsida > Lamiales > Lamiaceae > Salvia > Salvia miltiorrhiza. The sequence continues at coordinate 45,151,076 of NC_080388.1, read as the reverse complement.
TGAAACCAGGAAAGACAAAGGCCGAGTCGAGGATGATCCTCTATCCGCAAGATGAGATACACCTCGGTAGTGCTCTCGGTTTGGAGTGTTGTCTCCAAAGATGAAACGGCTTCGTCTCGTAGGTAGCAGCACCGCAGACCAACGAGCTCTGGCGAACTGGAACGAAGCGAGAACAGAACTCCGACTATGAAATACAAAGGGAGTGCGTGGATGCAGAGTGCTTGTATGATGTATGTTCTGTGTGTTGGATGCATGGAGGCTGTCCTATTTATAAGCACATACCACATCAATAGGGGGAGCCTGCAGCCTTAATATCCATTGATGAAATTCAAGTGCTGCAGGGAAGTTACTCTTGTAACATTTGTAACAGTAGGGCTGTTTGAAATCTGCTAGGTAACTCCCTCCCGTCCTATTATGACGGGAGTTACAGAGATGTGGGAAGCTTCTAGCTGGGAGACCAACGGGTCCTCCCGTCGGGTCAAGCCCCGTATGCACGTGTAGGTCCAAACGGATTGGGCCTCGTTCTTTGGACCGAGAAATCGCTGGTCCAAAAAGATAAGGTCCGTTGGGAGCTAAGGGTAGGCCCAAAGGGCCTAATTCTTCGGACCGAGAAATCGTTGGTCCAAAAAGATAAGGTCCGTTGGAAGCTAAGGGTAGGCCCAAAGGCCAGGCTAAAGACCAATTGCCAAGATCCAAGTCCACGGCCACGCGTCGGGTGACGGGGACCGAGTGCCGGGGATGGGCGGGCGGTGGCGGCGCGCGCGTGTGGGCTTTGCAACCCGTCACGTGTGCACACAGTTTTATTACATGCTCTGATGTAATAACTTTTGTACTGCAATAAATGTTATCCACAAATCAATATGGGATAAACATTAATCTCTCTTTAATGCTTATCATTTCTCACAACTCCACATTTCAAGTACCCAACTTTAATTAATTATTTCTCACTCATCGGAAATCGGTTTTGAGTAAATAAATATACTGTGATCATCTACTCGAAACGTACATCGATTTGTGCCATTTAATTATGCTAAATTAAATATTTTCGGTACTCGAAAATTTAATCAAATATTGGTTACTCAATAACCAATTTCCAACATAGATTTCATAGAGGGAGTGCTTCTTTTTTTTCTTTTTTCTTTTTTCTTTTTTCTTTTTTCATTTTTAATACTCCCTCCGTCCCAGCCCAATAGGCTCGTTTTCCTTTTCGGGACGTCCCAGCTCAATAGGCTCAGTCTTAAAATGGAAATAATTAGGGTTGTAATTAAAATAATTAGCTACACAATTAAAGAGGATATACACCCTAATTTCATTCCCTCTCTCTCCCTCTCTGCGTCCCAGCCCACTTTTCTTTTCTTCTTCATCTCTGCTCTCTCCCTTCTTTCATTCCATCTCTCTGCGTCTCTCACTCTCTGTTGCTCTCCGGCGAATGTCGCCGGCTCTCGCCGCCTCCGGCGCGGCGAGGCCGGCGTATCTTCTTCTCCCTCATTTCTTCTCAACCTCTTCCCCTAGATCTAAAATCAAAATCAAAATCAAAATCAACCTAGGGTTTTTGATTTGCAGATCTGAAGACGAAGTGGAAGAAGACGTGTCGGTGCTGTAGACGTGTCGGAGACCTTCGTTACCGGAGCCGGTGGTCGCGGAAGAAGACGAAGCGGCGGTGACCGGTGCGGAGGAAGAGGCGAAAATCAAAGCTCCACCTCCCCCTTCTCTCAACGACGAGCGCCGCCGCTGACTCCTTCGTTCAACGCCACGGTGCCCCCGCCCCCTCTCCTCGTCCGCTCTCTGCGGTCTTCCGGTCTTCGCCGCTCTTCCGTCACCGCCGCCCCCTCCCCCTTTTCTCTCTCTCAACAACGAGCGGCGCCACTGACTCTACAGAGCTCCGGCCACACGGAGCCCCCACCGCCGCCGTTCTCCGTCTCCACCGCCGTTCTCCGTCTCCACCGCCCCCTCTCCTCTTCTCAGTTCTTGATTTAGGGTTCTTCATTTGCAGATTCGATTAATTGAAGCATTTTGATTGTTGCTGAATTTCGATTGTTGCTGATTGTTTGATTTTTGATTGTTGCTGATTGTTTTGATTTTCTCAGTTCTCTGATTGTTTTGATTTTTGATTGCTGATTGTTTCATTTTTATTCTTGCTGAATTTGCAGATTCGAAAGTTTGATTTCTCATTTTGATTTAGGGTTTTGTGAAGCATTTCTCAGTTTGATTAATTGAACAAATGTGATTAAGGAAAATAAGAGAACACTTAAAACATTAATTGTTGGTGGACCACACCATTTACCTACCAAAAAGTGACTTTCTTAATCTCCGTGCCGAAATCAACTGGGCCTATTGGCCTGGGACGGAGGGAGTAATAAAAAAGGTTAATGACCTATAAACTTATGAACTTTTGTCATTTCTCCGAAATATGCGATGACATTGCATCTTTAAAATCCTATGTGGCTGATGTGTGTATTTTAGTTACCTAGTTTAGTGTGTGTTTGCTATGGTTTTATATGCTTTTACATGATTTATGGTATTTTAGATGTAGGAATTGAGCGAAAATTGGAGATGGATCTTGTGGATGAAAGAAGTCGAAGAAATCGAATTTTGCATGGATTTTGATGAAGATGGTGGACTATGGAGAAGAAGTTTGGAGATTGGGCTTGGAATTAATTATCTAGAATTTAATTAAGTCCAAAACTCTTGATTTTAATTATTTCATATGTTTTATTTTGTAAGGGCCGAAGCCCATTAGCAACAACTTAAGGGTTTTAATTCCCCTAGCTTATTTAAAGCATAGCCGCATAGTTTAGTAATTAATTAGGTTATCTTTTTGTTTTATTAACAGTAGCCGCCATTTAGCATATAGAGGATTTTAGTTTGACTTTGTTAAAAACACCTTTGATTCCTTTTCAATTTAGTACTTCACGTTTTTTTTGGAGATTTGGTTAATTGCTTGCTTTAGTTTTTGAAGTTGGCACTACACATTATTTTACTTAGAGAGATCAAGAAAGTGGCGGCTGCATAAGGGAGTTAGGAATTGAAGTTTTATTTTCCTTTTCCTTAAGAATTACTTTAGACTTTATTTTAGTTTGATTTTCGAATTCTTGAACTTTGGCAGAAGACGATTTCTCTTTTAATTGAAAAGTGGTGATTTTATTTTATTCGCAATTTAATTTATTTTCTTGTTTCATGCTTGCTTTAGGGGGGTGTATTCGTTGTGGATTTCCACAGACTTTAAAAAGTCCATGGAATTTAAATTCCATGGAATTCACATAGATGACTTTCAAAGAATTCGTGGTTGGATTTCACCCCGATTTTCACTGATTTTCGAAGACTTTACGGGATAATTTTGGAATTAAATTCCATGAAACCAACGCCCGCTGAGTCCCAGCACCGCTGGAAACCCAGCGACCGCTGGGTTCCAGCGACCGCTGGGAATAAGTGGAATATATATATATGCTCAGCGGGCGCTGATATGATTATACATAGTACACTGAAGCATAGTAACTTGGTTTTTTGAGTTCTAGACAGATGGATAGTGCAGCATGAAGCATAGTTCAGAACCTACAGAGACTGGGGGCAGTAATGCCTTTCTCCCCAGCATTGTATCTTGGACAGCTCTCAGTTGTTAAGCAGGATTGGACCGTCGGACATGCTTAAATTATTGAACATCTCTCAACATAATTCTAACACGTAGTATCAAAATTTAATACCAAAGTTAACAATAATAAATCACCCACCTCATCAAAATCCACCCCGCATTCAGCTGCAATGTTCCGAATCAAATCTGATGCGTTCGCATCCGCCGCCAAAATCAAGTCATGCTCGGAATCAACAAAATCCAAAACCCCGTCCAGATCCAATGATCCTCCAAAACCTAAATAAATCATCATCAATCAGAAAGAGAAGAAAACGAATTTCTTTATTAAAAAAAAAATAGCAATCAACTTACGCTCGGTGGAAGGGGATAACAGAATAAGCCCATCGAACATGTACTATCCATATCGCTTGACCGCTATGGCGGGATCGTCGGCGAGCTTGAAATCGAGATTGAAACCTCGGGATTTTAGGGATGAGAAGAATAGGGAATGCGAGGATTTGAGGGAGAGATCGTCGAGCAAAACAAGAATCCGACGATCGGTTGGGTGATCGGCGGAGAAGGAGGAGACGAGGAGAGGCAGGAGTGAAATCAGGCAGGAGTGAGTTCCGGCGCTCGCTGGCTTCTTGGCCGCGGGCGCTGGAACTCAGCGCTCGCTTAAAACTTCATGGATTTCAATTCTCGTGGTTCTTGGCCGGATTTCGTCATGTGTATTTTTGGATGAAATCCATGAAAGTCATTCCGAATTTTAAGTCAATGGAATAACGAATACAGCTAGATTTGTATGGATTTTAAAAAGTGTGAAACGAATACACCCAGATTTATATAGACTTTTAAAAGTCTTGAACGAATACACCCAGATTTCTGCAGACTTTTAAAAGTCTTGAACGAATACACCCAGACTTTTAAAATCCATAGAAATCCATCAAATTCCACAACAAATACACCCCCTTAATTTATTTGCTTGTTCTTAATTTAAGTATGAGTAGCTAAACTTTTAATTCGGCGAGAATAATGATACTCTAATTTAATAATCTGTGAGACCTAATTAGTTTTAAAATTGATTCCTATTGATTTCGATTAATTCCTAGGGTTTAAAGATAATTCTGATTTTATTTAAGTCTGGCCAACTTAGGTTTAATTGGATTACAGTCAATTAGCACCTCCAATCCGTAATTGTTGGAATATGGCTGATTAGTGATAAAACTACCATGTTCGTAGTAGGAATTATTTGGTATATTAATTATTACTAGCGTATCTAGGATAATTGATATAAACTGAGTTCCTTCCTCTTAATGCTATTAGAATATTAAATCTAGGTATGTCGTCTCCAGCTAGGTTATATTTTAATAAGGGAAATAAGCAGGTCTGGAGTCTCCAGCTGTTTATCGACACAGTAAGTAGGAATTGGAGTACGTCCGTTGCGTTTCACGGTATCCTATAACTGGTTGGTTGATATTGATTAATTAATTATTGCGTCGATGATCAGAGCTTTGAATTAATGTGGATTTATTCGAGCCGAATTACCTTTCTATTGATTATTTTCTAGTGTTATTTTATTTGATTTAATTTGCTTTCTTATTTATAATTAATTTTCTCAAAGTTAAGGCGTGGTGGCATCACCAAAATTATAGATTTTAGGGAATTGAATGATTTTATCTGCTCTCTGTGGGATCGACCCTGCTTGTCATTATACTAATTAGTTCTTGATAATTCTGCAGGAATTATTTGGTGGTATACGACGTCCACCAGTGGCTATTTCGCCCATTTCGACTGCCAAACAAAATGAAATTAAATTAAATGATTAAGTATTTATATAAATTTTAAAAAAGGAAAATTAAATGAAATTTCTCTCTCTCTCACTCTCGGTCAACTTCTCTCTATCAGCATCACAACCGCTAATCATATCGCCATCACCACCGCAACACACAGACGCACAATCACACAACTCCAAAGCAAGAAACCCAATTAAGATAATTTAAAGGTAAATGACATGGTTTGCTTATATTCCACGTATATACTAATCAGGCACAAGAAAAAGGGATACTATCTTTGGAGGTATTAATTCCTCCCACTTTTGGTGCAAAATAGTTTCAAGGAATTAACCTTTTAGCATACAAAACTTATATTTCAAAAATTTGAAGGTACACTCCGACGGATTTCACGAAGCAAGAACTCGCAAGATTCTAAGAAAATAAAGAAGCAAAACTTATATAATAAAATCTCAATTTTAAATGTTTAATGCATATTAATTACTCAATTTATAGATACTCAAGAATTGTTCCAAATAATTATGATTGAAAATTTATACACAAATGACATCATCATCAGAGTTCGTCAGACTCGGGAACTTGCATATCCAACAATCATATATGAGTTTAAAGGCCATTGAAGATATACAACTCAGTAACAGCCCAAAATACACAAGTACTTTTTCCATTTGTAAGGCTTGTTCGACTATTTTTTTTGGACGTGCCCTAGCTAAGTCAGGTGCCCTTTACGTGAATAGACAGAACTTCTCCTTTGTTTATTAAAATATTAATTATAAATTAAATTAACATTATTATGTTTATTATAAATATATGTAATTTTTTACGTGAATAGACATGCTGATACGCCAAGCCCAATCTAGATTAACCCTATTATGCTAGAGCACATTAGCCCATTAGGCTTCCTTTATCAATGATATAAATATGAAACAATAGGGCCGAATGGCCCTATTCAACATGCAACATCAAATTTTGTCCACCATTTGAAAAAACATAAATTTTGTCCATTTTTTGTATGTCATGACTATTCTACCCTTCTCTCTCTCTCTCTCCTCTCCCTCTCTCTCTCTCTCCAGCGGCTGCGCGGCAGCGGCGCCGAGCTTGGAGAATTCGTCGGAGCTCTCGCGGCGGTGGTGGAGGAGATCCTTCCTCTCTCTCCAGCGGCTGCCGCTCTCTCCTCTCTCTTTCTCATCTCCCTCTCTCTCTAGCGCGCGGCGGCGGCGGCAGATCTGGTCTGATGAGGCGGCGGCGGTGGATCTGATCTGATCGTTGCACCGCCTCCTCCATCGGCAGATCTGATCTCCGCCTCCTTCGATTTCAGCCATGGCAGATCTGATCTGATCTGTGTGCTGCACGTATGGCACTTATGGCACTATTAGTGCCATAAGTGCCATAAGTGCACACTTCCCCCCTAGGACTTAAATATTTCATTTAGGGTTTAGATTATCCATTTGAGGTTTAGATGTTCCATTTAGGGTTTAGATTATCTATTTAGAGTTTAAATGATGTTGTTGTTTTCGTATTGTGCTGCACGTATGGCACTTATGTCACTATTAGTGCCATAAGTGCCCAACGAAAATCCAAAATAAAATCAAAGTAAAATCTTGGCACTTATGGCACTAAAGTGCCTAACCCGACCCGGCACGCGACCCGCGTGCCTGATCCTACCTGATCCGCCTCATTAAGGGTAAAAACGTCCAAATAAATAAAAATGGCCAAAATTTGTGTTTTTTCAATGTGTGGCCATAAATTGTGTTTTATGCTTCATTTTGGCTACTTCAAAATTTTACTCTATAAATATTGTAATCTCTAAGTTACTCATGAATGGAATGAATATTTTGGTTGATGTTTATCAAATCTCTCTCTTCTCTCTTGATTTCTGGAGTTTGAGCCACTCGAATTGTTCCACCATTGATACGAATCGTATCAATTGGTGCTTTCATTGAGAGTTTCTCTCTTTGAATATCCCATTTTTATCAAAAAAAAAAAGATGTCAAGAACTGAAATCTGTGCCGCCATTGAAGAGCTTCACACCTCCATCTCCAACTTGCAACCTTCCATTTACGCCAATTTGCAAGCCACAAATCCATTCCCTCTATCACCAACTACGGCTCCAGATTTCCGCTGGTGTCCATCCCCTTCCCCACCGCCCATTACTCCAGCCCATTACCCACCAAAATTGTTTCCCCCAATCCTACATACAACTAACTCCATCTCACTTCTTCTCATTCGCCGTCTAAGCCGATCTGAAATCGAAGCTAAAAATGACCTCGGGCTGTGTTACAATTGTGACCAAACTTGGTCCGATACCCACCGATGCCGCCGCAAATATTTGATTCTTTTCGGCACCGATGATGAGGATGACTTTGGAGATCCCAAGTCTCCTTATTCCACGGGTGGAGTTGAAGTTAAAGTGAAGGATATCTCCAGCATTTGCGCCTCTGCACAGCCATTCCCTTCGCCCCATCCTTTTACAGGACTCGAACCACCATCTCTGCTATCACCGATAGATCTCTAGCCTCCGCCGCTGTCAACACCTCCACTGCCAATACCACCTCCTCCCACCGAGCCACCCCCAAACGTACCGTCTTTCCCTGCAACACCACCACCATCGCCGCCGCCACCACAACCACCGCCACCAATAACTCCTTCGGGAAATCCCCCACCAACGCCCACCCCACCTAGTCAGTCACCACCATCTCCAACCCACCGTTGCCGCAACAAAAAAATACTCCTTCTGGGTTATGGAGAAGATGACCTTGATCCACCGGGCAATCCTATTTCGGCAGTCGACGATGAGATTATTGAGGGTGTACCCCCACTGCCGACGTTGCCGACAATCTCAATTATTCTACAGCGAGCGAGGGTTTATGATGACCCATTGAATAAGTTCTTTGAGATTCATATTTGGCCCAAGTCTAAGAATGATATGCCAAGCCCAATCATTATATTTGGGCCCAATATCAGTGGCCTTAAAGCTTTGCTTGTGGCTGCCCACAGCCCAATTGCACAGGCTTGTCTCCGTCGCTTTCTCCCCACGCCACATCACGCCGTCGAAGTTAAAGAGAAGGATCGTGGACTTGGTCAAGAAGTCCAGCTATGTGGCGAACCGCCGCCGGATCTCTTGGGATGACCCAGCCGATTCCATACCACGCCGTATCAGTTCTTGAGTTTATTTTTGTACAGGTTTTCGGCTGGGACTAATGTCGAGCACATGGTGGGCATAGCTTTATCAAGCTTTCAACTCGTTTCCAGCCTGAGCTTCTTACCAAGAATGTGGCGGACAATCTTTATGTCGGCACTATTTTGTTTCATTTTTATAATTAGCAAGCTGAATCATCTGCTGACTTCCTACCACCATTTTTTCATATCTTCACCTTGAGGACAAGGTGATTGTGAAGGAGTGGGGAATGATATGCCAAACCCAATCTAGATTAACCCTATTATGCTACAGCCCATTAGCCCATTAGGTTTCCTTTATCAATGATATAAATATTGTAATCTCTAAGTTACTCATGAATGGAATGAATATTTTGGTTGATGTTTATCAAATCTCTCTCTTCTCTCTTGATTTCTGGAGTTTGAGCTACTCGAATTGCTCCACCATTGATACGGATCGTATCACATGCATCAACTTTTTTTGTGTTACTATAAGTAACGTGCATTCGCACGTGAAGAAATGATTTAAATAATTAAATAAACTTGATAAAATCATTTACTTATGTATGATTTTTATTTTTTGTTTCCGACAAATTGCTGAATGAGGTTTCAAGCATGGATAATAATCCAAAACTCTAAATTATACCGCAATTATGTTTAAAAGAATTTCTCATAGCTTGTTTATGTTTCTAATAGCAAAATTAATATCAAAATTTGCCGCAACATACGAAGGAAAAATATAATGTTTCTCAATTATAACTAAAATGTCGAGAATCTGATTTCTGAGATTAGAAAATCAACATATGAAGTGGGACTTAATCATTTACTCCCTCCGTCCACCAATTCAAGGCCTACTTGCCTTTTTGGGACGTCCACAAAAACAAGGCCTACCTATTTTTGGTAAGTTTTTATTCATTATTTAATCAAAAAAGTCAAAGATTCTTTACAAAAAAGTGGGACCCTTTCTCCACTCAACTAATAAAAATACATTTTTTTCTTAAAAAGTGGGACCCTTTCTCCACTCAACTAATAAAAATACACTTTTTCTTAAAACCCGTGTTTTTTCCCCTAGGCCTTTAATTGGTGGACGGAGGGAGTAATAAATATGCCAAGTGAAGAATTATACATGTCCATCTTCGTTGTAGTTAATATGCCCAATAATTTGATCTAGAAACCAAACCCGAGACATTTTAGTTATAATATATCTATACATTGAGTATTAAATTTATAAGGTTGGAAATTCGACAATGTTGGGACACAATATATTTTTCGAAATATTAGTTTTTGGAAATTAATCATTTTCTATCATAATTCTAAACGCTATAATTAATATCCCGTTTGATTAATCCGTGAACTTCAATGTTTGTGCAATAGTCTACAAATCACGTACGAGAAATTTTTTTAGCTCGACATACTCCACATATAAAATATTCTTAAGCTTTAATTTAAGACAAACTACCTACTCCACCAATAAACAATCCATAAGGAGATATATAAGCAAGTTCCAAAAAAGTTAAATTTTATTAGTATTGAAGTGACCCACATTGAATTGGAGATAGCGTTTGGGATAATCCAATTGTTTTTATCTTCTAAGCAGTAAGCATGCAAAGAATTTTCCAAGGATGCCAAACCCAATTCAGTCATCCACTAACACTTATAATCTCACCCACCTTCGATCCAAATCATCACCATTTTCACACCCAATTCAATTCTATCACTCATCACAACACTACAAAATAGAACTCTCCAAGAAATAAAAAAAAATAAAATAAAAATTCAATCTTTTGATTCCTCTAAAAATCTCATCCCATTTTCTCAAATCCCAGAAAACAATGGCACAGATTATAATCCTAGTATTCCCACGTCCCATCTCTATCCCACTTGGTACGTGCTAGTATAAAGCAAAACAGCAGATATTTCATTTCAAAATTGCAACCAATAATAGAGATAAATGAAATGATAATTTTCACAAGAATTTTTTTTAAAGGGAGGTTGAGAAAGAGGGTGATTGTGGAGCTTCAGAACTCAGCACTCAAAGAGAGAGAGAGTCACATGCACCACGTTTCTCTCTGATGACGACTTTTATATAGTTGACCCTTTTAATTCTCTCCTGCTTTAGATTGTGACTTTCATGGTTCTTCTCCTGCTTCTTGCCTTGTCAATCAATCACTCCTTTCTTTTTTCCATCTTTTATGTGCTGTGCTAGCTCTAGAGAGAGAGAGAGAGTTGCTCTGTGGAAGCTACTAGACTGCCTTATCTCTTGTACCACTTATTTATATGCATATTTAATATCCCACATTTTCTTTAACTGTAATTGGCTCAATGTTGGGAAATTATGTGCAATTTCCCTCTAACCAGATATGTGAGAGCGAGATAAATGCGGAATAATAAAGACACAAATTTGATAACGGAGTTCGGCCAATTATGCCTACGTCTCCGGAGCTGCTGCAGATCTATTTAACAAGGGAGAAAAATATACAGTGTTTACAACACTCACAACACTCAACTCACAACCCGTTATACCCCGAGAAAATTACTATCTAATTTTCTCACACCAAAAGCTTCTAACTAAGCTTTTGTCTCAAACCCTCAAACTCTCGTATTTGAGATTTCTCTTCAACTCACTCTTGCTCTCTCAACTAACAGAAGAAGATTTCTGTTTTTGGTGTGTTGGTTGTGTTGCTGCAAGGCTCCATTTATAGGGAAACTGAGCCGTAAGAGTTGAAAACTTAGCAGCAACTTTTGACAATGAAGTTGAAAATAATGGCAGCATCTTTTGATACTTTTGCCATAATAGTTGAAACCTCTGCCTGCAACTTTTTGACTAACAATCTCTCACTTGAAGACTGATTTTAATCTGTCTTCACACCCCGATCAATGCAACAGCTCCTCTGGTCTTGTTACTCAAGCAGACCAACTGAAGTTGAACACAACCTCAGTTTATCAATGGTTACCGTCTTCGTTAGCATGTCCGCTGGATTTTGAGCTCCACTTATCTTCTCGAGTTTCAAAATCCCATCTTCCAGAAGTGACCGGATAAAATGATACCCTGACTGTCACAATACAAGACATTGTCTTGTTGTTTCTTGCCCAATTCCTCCAAGAAACCTTGTAGCCAGACCATTTCCTTGCTGGCTTCTGTGACAGCAACATATTCTGCTTCTGTTGTGGAGAGAGCAACTATCTTCTGCAGTTGAGAAACCCAACTCACTGCTGTTCCGCCCAGAGTATAGATATACCCTGTAGTGCTCTTTCTGACGTCAACATTTCCAGCTAAATCAGCATCCACATAGCCTGTCAATGTCGTATCTCCACCTTTGAAACATAGTGCTTTGTTAGTGGTACCCCGTAGATATCTGAGGATCCATTTGACTGCTTCCCAGTGAACCTTGCCTGGATTATTCATGTACCTGCTCACTGCTCCCACTGCTTGAGCAATGTCTGGTCTGGTACAAACCATGGCATACATCAGACTTCCAATTGCTGAAGCATATGGCACCTTAGCCATATGTGCACGTTCTTCCTCCGTCTTCGCTGATTGTTCCTTGGAAAGCCTGAAATGAACACCTAAAGGTGTACTTACTGGTTTAGCATCTTGCATGTTAAACCTGGAGAGTACTTTGTTGATGTACTCAGCCTGCGACAACACCAAAGTCCCCGACTTTGTGTCCCTCTTGATCCTCATGCCAAGAATTTGCTTCGCAGCACCCAGATCTTTCATTGCGAACTGCTTTGACAATTTATGCTTCAAATTATCAATCTCTTGCATGTCTGAACCTGCAATGAGCATGTCATCTACGTATAACAATAAGATAATGAAGCTATTGTCAAACTTCTTAATATAACAACAATGATCTGCTTGGCATCTAGTGAAACCGATGTCACCCATAAAGCTATCAAATTTCTTGTACCACTGCCTCGGAGCTTGTTTTAAACCGTACAAGCTCTTCTTCAACCTGCACACCAGGCTTTTCTTGTCTGCCTTTATGAAGCCTTCTGGTTGCTTCATATAGATTTCCTCCTCCAAGTCACCATGAAGGAAAGCTGTTTTTACATCCAGTTGCGCAAGATGTAAATTCTCCGCAGCTACAATTTTCAACACCAGTCTGATTGTAGTCAGCTTCACGACTGGAGAGAAAATTTCATTGTAGTCAACACCTTCTTTCTGCTGAAAGCCTTTGACAACTAATCTCGCTTTGTAGCGTTTGCTCCCGTCATGCTCTTCTTTGATCCTGAAAACCCACTTGTTATGAAGTGCTTTCTTACCAGGTGGTAATTCAGCTAATTCCCATGTCTGATTTGACATGAGTGAGTCCATCTCATCTTTCATGGCAGACTCCCACTTGGCTGAATTCTCCACTTGCATGGCTTCATCATAACACTCTGGTTCTCCACTATCAGTTAACAACAGATAGTGCAAAGAAGGCGAATAGCGTTGGGTTGGCTTGGGAACTCTGGAGGAGCGTCTTAGTACTGGCGTGCTTGGTTCGCCATCGACTGCTTCAGGACTGACCTGAACATCTTTTTCAGAAATCTCCTCAAACTCAACGAATTCCTCCTTTGTTTCAGCATCATTGTTTGGGCTTCTTGATTCTGCTGTCATCCGGTCTTTGTACATCACATTCTCATTGAATATGACGTCCCTGCTTCGGATGATCTTCCGATTTTCATAGTCCCAAAATCGGTAGCCAAACTCGTCTCCGCCATATCCAACAAAAACACATTTGTTAGATTTTGCATCGAGTTTACTTCTTTGAGCAGAATCAATGTGTATGTACGAAATACAACCAAACACTCTTAAATGTGAAAGGTTTACCTCCTTTTTGCTCCAAACTTCTTCTGGTATTCTCCCGTCCAACGGGACTGATGGCCCACGATTGATCAAGTAGGCCGCAGTGTTGACAGCTTCAGCCCACAACATATTGGGCAAGCCGGCATGTATCCTCATGCTCCTGGCACGTTCATTCAGAGTTCTGTTCATGCGCTCCGCCACGCCATTTTGCTGCGGCGTCATGGGAATTGTTTTCTCCATCTTAATTCCACTTTCTGCGCAAAATTCTCTGAATCTGCTATCTCTGTATTCGCCTCCATTATCAGACCTCAACCGTTTGACTTTCAACCCGGTTTCATTTTCCACCATCGCTTTCCATTTTCTGAAGGTATCAAAGACTTCTGATTTCTTCTTCAGAAAATAAACCCACACCTTCCGTGTGGAATCATCAATGAAGGTGACGTAATACACTGAGCCTGAAAGAGATGGAACTGGTGATGGTCCCCATACATCTGTATGAACCAATTCCAACTTCTCCGTCTTGGGTTCCTTGCCAATCTTTGCAAAGCTAACTTTCTTTTGTTTGCCAAAGATGCAATCTTCACAAAGCCCGACATCTACTTTCTTCAGATGCGGCAGCTTCCCTTTTGACAGTAATGTCTTCATCCCTTTCTCGCTCATATGGCCAAGCCGTTGGTGCCACAAACTGGATTCCCCTTCAGCGTCTGCTACTGCAATGATATTCTCTAAGTTTGAGGTTACATAGAGAGTACCATTCATCTTTCCACGAGCAATGATGAGTGCTCCTTTGGTAATCTTCCATTCATGATCTGAGAAAGTTGTACAATAACCTTCTCCATCAAGTTGACCCACCGAGATCAAATTCCTTTTAAGACCGGGAATGTGTCTTACATTTTGCAGCTTCCAAGTAGTCTGATTTGGCAGCTTCAAACGTATATCACCTTTTCCCACGATCTTTAAAGCTTCATCGTCAGCTAGATGAACCTTCCCGAAATCACCAGTGACGTAGTTCTCCATGATTTCTCGGCATGGGGTAGCATGGAATGATGCCCCTGAATCCAAAATCCATGATTCAATCGGGTTGTTGACGCTTAGAATCATAGCATCACCTGCTTCCTCGGCTACGTTGGCAGATTCTTGAGCACCACCATTCCTTTTTGGTGCTCGACAATCCTTCTTGAAGTGACCCGGCTTGCCACAATTATAGCAGCTAAGATCTTTCTTTCTCGATCTAGATTTGCCTCTTCTAGATTTGGATCTACTGCGATTTGTATTTCTTTCTGAAGTTCTTCCTCTAGACTCGGTGTGTAGAGCCGAAGAGGTTGACGATTCACCCGATTCCCTCCGCCGAATTTCTTCACTCAATACCAGATCCCGAACATCATTGAACTTTAATTTGTTGTTTCCCGATGAACTGCTAACTGCTGTAACAGTAGCATTCCAACTGTCTGGTAGAGATGATAAGAGAATCAAAGCTCGAACTTCATCATCAAACTCAATTTCCACAGAACTCAATTGGGTTGTTATTGTGTTGAGTTCATTGAGATGTTGAGCCACCGATGCACCTTCCGCCATCCGTAGGTTGAATAATCGCCTCATCAGGTGAACTTTATTTGAGGCCGATGGTTTTTCATACATACTGGAGAGAGCCGTCATAAGACCTGCCGTGGTCTTTTCTTTTGCTATGTTGAAGGCAACATTACGGGATAACGTCAGTCGAATTACTCCGAGGGCTTGTCTGTCGAGAAGGATCCAGTCTTCATCCTTCATGCCCTCTGGTTGTTTTCCTGAGAGAGGTTGATATAACTTTTTCTGGTACAGATAATCTTCAATCTGCATTTTCCAGAAGCCAAAGTCCGCACCATCGAACTTCTCGATTTTCACCTTTCCTTCATCTGCAGCCATCGCTCCCACTCGATCTGGACTCCTTGGATCGTTTCTAATTTTTTTCAGCTAACCACCTGTGTTTAGAACACCTTTTTGTCGACAAACTGGAACCGCCGACAAATTTCACTATTCACGGAATTCACTATTCACGTGAATAGTAACAGCGAAAAAATATATCAGAAAGTATCTGCCACCAACGTGGCTCTGATACCAGTTGTTGGGAAATTATGTGCAATTTCCCTCTAACCAGATATGTGAGAGCGAGATAAATGCGGAATAATAAAGACACAAATTTGATAACGGAGTTCGGCCAATTATGCCTACGTCTCCGGAGCTGCTGCAGATCTATTTAACAAGGGAGAAAAATATACAGTGTTTACAACACTCACAACACTCAACTCACAACCCGTTATACCCCGAGAAAATTACTATCTAATTTTCTCACACCAAAAGCTTCTAACTAAGCTTTTGTCTCAAACCCTCAAACTCTCGTATTTGAGATTTCTCTTCAACTCACTCTTGCTCTCTCAACTAACAGAAGAAGATTTCTGTTTTTGGTGTGTTGGTTGTGTTGCTGCAAGGCTCCATTTATAGGGAAACTGAGCCGTAAGAGTTGAAAACTTAGCAGCAACTTTTGACAATGAAGTTGAAAATAATGGCAGCATCTTTTGATACTTTTGCCATAATAGTTGAAACCTCTGCCTGCAACTTTTTGACTAACAATCTCCCACTTGAAGACTGATTTTAATCTGTCTTCACACCCCGATCAATGCAACAGCTCCTCTGGTCTTGTTACTCAAGCAGACCAACTGAAGTTGAACACAACCTCAGTTTATCAATGGTTACCGTCTTCGTTAGCATGTCCGCTGGATTTTGAGCTCCACTTATCTTCTCGAGTTTCAAAATCCCATCTTCCAGAAGTGACCGGATAAAATGATACCCTGACTGTCACAATACAAGACATTGTCTTGTTGTTTCTTGCCCAATTCCTCCAAGAAACCTTGTAGCCAGACCATTTCCTTGCTGGCTTCTGTGACAGCAACATATTCTGCTTCTGTTGTGGAGAGAGCAACTATCTTCTGCAGTTGAGAAACCCAACTCACTGCTGTTCCGCCCAGAGTATAGATATACCCTGTAGTGCTCTTTCTGACGTCAACATTTCCAGCTAAATCAGCATCCACATAGCCTGTCAATGTCGTATCTCCACCTTTGAAACATAGTGCTTTGTTAGTGGTACCCCGTAGATATCTGAGGATCCATTTGACTGCTTCCCAGTGAACCTTGCCTGGATTATTCATGTACCTGCTCACTGCTCCCACTGCTTGAGCAATGTCTGGTCTGGTACAAACCATGGCATACATCAGACTTCCAATTGCTGAAGCATATGGCACCTTAGCCATATGTGCACGTTCTTCCTCCGTCTTCGCTGATTGTTCCTTGGAAAGCCTGAAATGAACACCTAAAGGTGTACTTACTGGTTTAGCATCTTGCATGTTAAACCTGGAGAGTACTTTGTTGATGTACTCAGCCTGCGACAACACCAAAGTCCCCGACTTTGTGTCCCTCTTGATCCTCATGCCAAGAATTTGCTTCGCAGCACCCAGATCTTTCATTGCGAACTGCTTTGATAATTTATGCTTCAAATTATCAATCTCTTGCATGTCTGAACCTGCAATGAGCATGTCATCTACGTATAACAATAAGATAATGAAGCTATTGTCAAACTTCTTAATATAACAACAATGATCTGCTTGGCATCTAGTGAAACCGATGTCACCCATAAAGCTATCAAATTTCTTGTACCACTGCCTCGGAGCTTGTTTTAAACCGTACAAGCTCTTCTTCAACCTGCACACCAGGCTTTTCTTGTCTGCCTTTATGAAGCCTTCTGGTTGCTTCATATAGATTTCCTCCTCCAAGTCACCATGAAGGAAAGCTGTTTTTACATCCAGTTGCGCAAGATGTAAATTCTCCGCAGCTACAATTTTCAACACCAGTCTGATTGTAGTCAGCTTCACGACTGGAGAGAAAATTTCATTGTAGTCAACACCTTCTTTCTGCTGAAAGCCTTTGACAACTAATCTCGCTTTGTAGCGTTTGCTCCCGTCATGCTCTTCTTTGATCCTGAAAACCCACTTGTTATGAAGTGCTTTCTTACCAGGTGGTAATTCAGCTAATTCCCATGTCTGATTTGACATGAGTGAGTCCATCTCATCTTTCATGGCAGACTCCCACTTGGCTGAATTCTCCACTTGCATGGCTTCATCATAACACTCTGGTTCTCCACTATCAGTTAACAACAGATAGTGCAAAGAAGGCGAATAGCGTTGGGTTGGCTTGGGAACTCTGGAGGAGCGTCTTAGTACTGGCGTGCTTGGTTCGCCATCGACTGCTTCAGGACTGACCTGAACATCTTTTTCAGAAATCTCCTCAAACTCAACGAATTCCTCCTTTGTTTCAGCATCATTGTTTGGGCTTCTTGATTCTGCTGTCATCCGGTCTTTGTACATCACATTCTCATTGAATATGACGTCCCTGCTTCGGATGATCTTCCGATTTTCATAGTCCCAAAATCGGTAGCCAAACTCGTCTCCGCCATATCCAACAAAAACACATTTGTTAGATTTTGCATCGAGTTTACTTCTTTGAGCAGAATCAATGTGTATGTACGAAATACAACCAAACACTCTTAAATGTGAAAGGTTTACCTCCTTTTTGCTCCAAACTTCTTCTGGTATTCTCCCGTCCAACGGGACTGATGGCCCACGATTGATCAAGTAGGCCGCAGTGTTGACAGCTTCAGCCCACAACATATTGGGCAAGCCGGCATGTATCCTCATGCTCCTGGCACGTTCATTCAGAGTTCTGTTCATGCGCTCCGCCACGCCATTTTGCTGCGGCGTCATGGGAATTGTTTTCTCCATCTTAATTCCACTTTCTGCGCAAAATTCTCTGAATCTGCTATCTCTGTATTCGCCTCCATTATCAGACCTCAACCGTTTGACTTTCAACCCGGTTTCATTTTCCACCATCGCTTTCCATTTTCTGAAGGTATCAAAGACTTCTGATTTCTTCTTCAGAAAATAAACCCACACCTTCCGTGTGGAATCATCAATGAAGGTGACGTAATACACTGAGCCTGAAAGAGATGGAACTGGTGATGGTCCCCATACATCTGTATGAACCAATTCCAACTTCTCCGTCTTGGGTTCCTTGCCAATCTTTGCAAAGCTAACTTTCTTTTGTTTGCCAAAGATGCAATCTTCACAAAGCCCGACATCTACTTTCTTCAGATGCGGCAGCTTCCCTTTTGACAGTAATGTCTTCATCCCTTTCTCGCTCATATGGCCAAGCCGTTGGTGCCACAAACTGGATTCCCCTTCAGCGTCTGCTACTGCAATGATATTCTCTAAGTTTGAGGTTACATAGAGAGTACCATTCATCTTTCCACGAGCAATGATGAGTGCTCCTTTGGTAATCTTCCATTCATGATCTGAGAAAGTTGTACAATAACCTTCTCCATCAAGTTGACCCACCGAGATCAAATTCCTTTTAAGACCGGGAATGTGTCTTACATTTTGCAGCTTCCAAGTAGTCTGATTTGGCAGCTTCAAACGTATATCACCTTTTCCCACGATCTTTAAAGCTTCATCGTCAGCTAGATGAACCTTCCCGAAATCACCAGTGACGTAGTTCTCCATGATTTCTCGGCATGGGGTAGCATGGAATGATGCCCCTGAATCCAAAATCCATGATTCAATCGGGTTGTTGACGCTTAGAATCATAGCATCACCTGCTTCCTCGGCTACGTTGGCAGATTCTTGAGCACCACCATTCCTTTTTGGTGCTCGACAATCCTTCTTGAAGTGACCCGGCTTGCCACAATTATAGCAGCTAAGATCTTTCTTTCTCGATCTAGATTTGCCTCTTCTAGATTTGGATCTACTGCGATTTGTATTTCTTTCTGAAGTTCTTCCTGTAGACTCGGTGTGTAGAGCCGAAGAGGTTGACGATTCACCCGATTCCCTCCGCCGAATTTCTTCACTCAATACCAGATCCCGAACATCATTGAACTTTAATTTGTTGTTTCCCGATGAACTGCTAACTGCTGTAACAGTAGCATTCCAACTGTCTGGTAGAGATGATAAGAGAATCAAAGCTCGAACTTCATCATCAAACTCAATTTCCACAGAACTCAATTGGGTTGTTATTGTGTTGAGTTCATTGAGATGTTGAGCCACCGATGCACCTTCCGCCATCCGTAGGTTGAATAATCGCCTCATCAGGTGAACTTTATTTGAGGCCGATGGTTTTTCATACATACTGGAGAGAGCCGTCATAAGACCTGCCGTGGTCTTTTCTTTTGCTATGTTGAAGGCAACATTACGGGATAACGTCAGTCGAATTACTCCGAGGGCTTGTCTGTCGAGAAGGATCCAGTCTTCATCCTTCATGCCCTCTGGTTGTTTTCCTGAGAGAGGTTGATATAACTTTTTCTGGTACAGATAATCTTCAATCTGCATTTTCCAGAAGCCAAAGTCCGCACCATCGAACTTCTCGATTTTCACCTTTCCTTCATCTGCAGCCATCGCTCCCACTCGATCTGGACTCCTTGGATCGTTTCTAATTTTTTTCAGCTAACCACCTGTGTTTAGAACACCTTTTTGTCGACAAACTGGAACCGCCGACAAATTTCACTATTCACGGAATTCACTATTCACGTGAATAGTAACAGCGAAAAAATATATCAGAAAGTATCTGCCACCAACGTGGCTCTGATACCAGTTGTTGGGAAATTATGTGCAATTTCCCTCTAACCAGATATGTGAGAGCGAGATAAATGCGGAATAATAAAGACACAAATTTGATAACGGAGTTCGGCCAATTATGCCTACGTCTCCGGAGCTGCTGCAGATCTATTTAACAAGGGAGAAAAATATACAGTGTTTACAACACTCACAACACTCAACTCACAACCCGTTATACCCCGAGAAAATTACTATCTAATTTTCTCACACCAAAAGCTTCTAACTAAGCTTTTGTCTCAAACCCTCAAACTCTCGTATTTGAGATTTCTCTTCAACTCACTCTTGCTCTCTCAACTAACAGAAGAAGATTTCTGTTTTTGGTGTGTTGGTTGTGTTGCTGCAAGGCTCCATTTATAGGGAAACTGAGCCGTAAGAGTTGAAAACTTAGCAGCAACTTTTGACAATGAAGTTGAAAATAATGGCAGCATCTTTTGATACTTTTGCCATAATAGTTGAAACCTCTGCCTGCAACTTTTTGACTAACACTCAAGAGCTCAAAACCCAATTCCTTTTTGTTTCTCTTTTGCTCCTATTTCAGTTTCTTGGCCTTTCTGCTTGCTTTATGGCTCACAAGATCATCAATTATTGCTGTTTTTTCTATTCATTAATCTTGTTTTTAAGTGATCACTATGCAGCAATGTAGGGCACCATCTTTTCTTGAATTGTGAGATTATTTAGCTGGATGGCTAAAATTTGCTCTTTTGTAAGTAATCTCAACATAAACTCAATTCTCTTTCTTAAATATATTTCTTTCCTCCTTAACATTTCTTCCTTTCTTTCCATTTTGACATGTTAAAAGGCAGCATCATATTCATCTGTAAGTTTATCTTGTTTAATTGAGTTCCCTTTTGTTTTATTCACTAATGGGAGGCCACAAGAGTTTGCATTTGACAATAATGTTTTGCTGCATAGTTTTTCCAATTCAATCATTAAATGAAGAGGGGACCATTCTCTTGGAATTCAAGAAATCTATCACTGATCCTTACCTTAATCTCCAAAACTGGAATCCTATGGATTCCAATTCTTGCAACTGGACAGGCATAACATGTAGCTCCAAATTTAAGGTTGTCTCTGTGAATCTTAGTGGCTTCAACTTGTCTGGAAATTTATCTTTCACCATTTGTAAAATCTTGAAGTTTTAGACCTCTGCACTAATAGGCTCCATTGTGAATTCCCATCTCAACTCTGCAACATCACATCCCTCACGGAGATGTATCTATGTGAGAATGACATGTTTGGAGAAATCCCAAATGAGATTGGCAATCTTGTCTCCCTTGAGGAGCTTGTGATATATCTAACAGGCGAAATCCCGTCGTCTATTGGGCATTTGAAGAGGCTGAGGATGATCAGGGCTGGGAGGAAGGCCCTCTCCCTGTTGAGATTAGTGAGTGTGAATGTTAGGATTGGGTGAGAATAAGCTAGAGGGCCCTTTCCCTTCTCAGCTGCAAAAACTCACCGCTGTCATTCTGTGGAATAATCTTTTTACTGGTGAGATTCCTCCTGATTTAGGTAATTTCACTAGTTTGGAGTTGCTAGCAATGAATGGGAATCTCTTTACCTAGAGAAATAGGGAAACTGTCTACCTTTATACTATCTCTTTGAGAACCATCTTGAAGGAAACATTCCTATTGAGCTTGGGCAGCTGCAGCAGTTGAGGAGGCTTGATCTCTACATAAACAACTTACCCGGCTCGATTCCTTTCGAGTTTCAAGACCTCCCTTTCCTTAAGGACATTCAAAAGCAACATTGGTGTGATCCCTCCTCTTCTTGGATACAAAAGCAACATCTCAATCATTACCTCCACATATATGTCGATTTCACACGTTGAATTTCCTTAGCCTCGGAGTCGGATCCAACCAGCTGCTCACTGGAAGTCTTTCTGTCGAGTATACGAAGCTTCAAAAGCTCTCAGCACTCGAGCTCTTGGAAAGTTTAGGAACATAGAGAGGCTTCAATTTCATTGGCCACATTCCTCGTCGCTGCATTTTCAACCGGTTGTTTGGTAATTGCATAAAGCTAGAGAGGCTTGATCTTAGTAACAAACTCGAATTGCTCAAGTTATGGGATAACTGAGTGAGTCCGGGAAGCTTAGGTGGTGTGACTGAACTGCAAATGGGTGGAAACTTATTTTCAGGTTGAGCTAAGCCAACTAACTTCCCTTCAGATCAGCCATAACAGTCTCGGGAGGCAGCAGATATTACCTAAATCCTAATCCATGAAAATCACAGCCTAAGCCTTAACCACAAAAAAGAAAGACTATACAAATACACCACATATATGCAATAACAAAATAATCAATTTCATCCACTATAGTAACATACGAATATCACATCATATACCAATTTATGTCCCAACTAACCTCATGCAACAACTTCTAATTCCTTCATCATATGAAAATGATCACATTTTCAGAACACCTTTTTTGTAAGAAACAAACAAATTTAATTAGTCCATACACTCATACGAATCTATATTTGATAAAGTCTAATATCCTTTGCTTGAAATGACCAGCATAATGTTGAAACTATTCCCCTTAAAATCTACTTTTTGCTACAAAACCTCTTACAGTACATAAAAGTAAATTAGAGACTGGATGAGGGATGCTCCACCAAACTTCCTTCAGATACCATAAAACAGTAAACGTCGAATTCTGCTGTCTCATTGAAGCACAAGTTCGCAATTTGCATAAACACCAATCTAACCAGAGCCGATGCTCATTCTCTATAATCTTCTTAGGCATATAATCAAATTTATGCCAAGCAACACAAATGATTTACAATAGCCATTTTACTTTAAAGTGAATCAAACCTGTAATAATTACATCCATTATGGTTAATTTTAAGTCATTCGGTCAAGAAAACAGTGTAGACAGTAATCTTTATCAGATATTTTAAGCTAGTACAAGTGTCACACCAAGTTGCAAGGATTACAGCTACATTTGTGTGTTTGATATATAAATTGAGATAAAGGGTGATAAATAAAAGTTAGATAAATAAAACCTAGATAACTAATACCGGGGGAGGAGATATTAAATTTCCCAGTAGAATAGTGATATAAGAGCGGAGCTCTTGCTTAATGCGGGCCTTCTTGTTAATCAATATTGCTATCAAACGCTTAGATAAAACATGATTATTTATCTATCTTGCTTTATCTAGGGCTATCAAAGATAGAGAGACCTCCAAAAGATATAAATTGGCATATTTTAATGATCAAATATGATGCTGAGCTGAAGAAGATGACAAGTGTATAATATACTAATATATGACGGAGTGAAAGATGAAGCGTAGAATGACATAATCCAAGGAGATTAGAGATAAGACACTGGAGACATCAGAACTCTCCCTAAGAATCGATTTTGGAGAAGAAGCACTTATTTCTGTTTTTTCACAAGAAGCAGCTACCGTAGATTCAAGCTCTAACCACCTTAAGCAATAATTTTTCTTCTTTCTAGGTATTGAACTTTGTAAATTCTAGGGGTTAAGTAAACAATGCTATGCAACAACGGAATAGAAGATCTGATAACAAATTACCACCCACACAAAAATAATGTAAAAAACAGCAAAATGAAGTAATATGCCCAACTTGAAACATGAAGCTGTTGGATAAAAACTTTTAAGGTTTATATTCTGGAAGATGCAATATCACAATTGTTATAGCATCATAGATTTGTCCAAAGTTATTCAGGTAAAGATTATGTAGAGGTAAAAGGAGAACATCACTAAAGCCATCTGCGGAGTAGAAAAAACAAAGCAACAGATGAATGATCCGCTGAAAGCAATATAAGACAACATTCTTTGTAAGAAAAACTTTAGTCATTTCTGCAAGTAGACACATTACAAAATATTATTCTCCTAAATTCTGAATTCAACTCTTTTCCATCAATTAGCCAAAACTGATAATGTTACCGAGATTCTAATTAAAAAATGCTCAAATGCTAAATGAAAAATTAACACGATTGTAAAATTTAAAGAAATGAAGTAGGCAGCCATCCTTTTTCACTGGCACGCTTTTGCAACAGAGAAATTTCTTTGGCAATCCACTGCAATCAAATAAAAAAGGATCACATAGAACAGCTAGGACTGAAATGAATCTCAGGTAATGAAACTATCAAGTAACACATCTGTACAACGATAAACCATTCAATGAAACTTTAAGGCTATCCCTTCATCTGTCTAAAGCAACACAAAACAAATTGCATTTTGCATGATATAAATAAGAGAGTAATCATAAAAGACTCTGATTTAATGCTTACATCATGGAAACCAAATAAACCCATTGAATGGTTAGACACAGCAGTAGATAAGATCACACGCAAGCACAAACAAAACATATGGTATAAACAGCTGATATAACTTTAGGTAAAAGTGAGTGTTTGTCGAATGAAATGGACAGTGAGCAAAAATCTAAAACACAGAAGAAAAGAAAAGAAGCACAACTTACATTATTTGTTAGTTGCTCATTCTGCAATATGTAGGTGCATCCGTGCATAATTATTAGAAATTGCGAGTTAGGTAAGAGAGACTATTAGAACATGCTATTCTTCATCAAAGCACTAAGACACAAAATATCAGTGACAGCATTAGTTGGTTAGCTCCAGATATTGCTGCAAGCAAGGTAAATCTTATGCAATTGTGATTTTAGTTTCATATATTTTATGTAAATATTTGATTTAAAATGTAAACTTCGTATTTGTTTAAATATCAACATTTTAAAATTTTCACTCTCTCATCCTTTTTAGAATAAATATTTTTTAATTTTTTAACTTCTTTTTACTTTTCATAATATCAAATATTTTAATTGTTTGTTATTATTTTATACTCCATTTGTCCCAATAGTAGTGTCTCATAACTTTTCGACACGGAAATTAAGAAATGTGTAAAATTAGATAAAGTGAGTTGGTGTTTTTTATTTAAATATTGGGTATAGAGAGATAGTATATTGTCAAAAAGGAAATGAGACAGTCAAAAAAGGAAAGTGCGTATTTTACTTTAATATTTAACTCAAATATTTTTATTTAAATTAATTTCATAGTTATATTTATATATACGATAATTGAATAATATTAATTTTATATATATATATATAATATAAAAATATTTTTCCGTGCATTACACGGGGTGCAAATACTAGTACTATATTAAAAAGGGAGTTCTCAATTTCAAATTGATTTAAATGACAATTTTAAAAATATTTTTAATATGAAGGTTATGAATTAAATGATACATTCACAATCTCACTATCTCTCACTTACATTCTCACATCTAATTAAAATATTTAACCTCACTAACTCATAAAAGGTTTATTTACAATTCTATAATCTACAAAAAAAAATATTTTCTTTTTCTTTAATTTTTTATTTATTTGTTTTATTTCTTTCTAAAATTATGGATCCCACTTAATTACTATAATATATTTAATATGCATATCAAATTAAAGATCACGATAAGAATTTTAATTTGATATACTATTTTTTTGTAAAAAAATTTATTTGAAATATAAAAGTTATACTCTCTTCGTCCCTGAAATAAGTTCTTTTTTTTTTTCCTTTTTGGGACTTCCCCCAAATAACTTTCCATTTCTTACTTTTCACTTTTTTACCACTCTCAATACTAATTGTCACATTTTCACAACTTCCAATAATAATTATAACACTTTTTCTCCATTATCAATACACTTTACAACTTTTCCTTAAACCCGTGTCGTCCCCAAAGAGGAATTTATTTCAGGGACGGAGGGAGTATATATTTAAAGATTAATTTTTTTAAGAAAATCTCTCTCCTCTCTCATCTTTTTTTGAATAAATCTATCTTTTAATTTTTTATCTTTAACTTATTTTTTTGTCTTTATATAATATCAATTTTTATTATTGTGAAGTTTTTTTATTTTTTTGTTTTTCAATATTCAAATAAAGTATATCTAATTAATTAAAGTAAACTTTTATTATATTTATAAATATGATATTGAGTTGATATCAATTTTATATAAATTTAGAAATATAAAAATATTTTCCGTGCATTGCACGGGGTGCAAATGCTAGTTATATTTATATATGAAGACGATGAAAGACATATATCTTTTATTTTATTAATAATTAGATTTTATTCCATTCCATTATTTTGTTATTAGAAAACATCTTTTGCAGTGCCGGCAGTGTCTATGAGCAGGGATTAGGATCCCCTGCTGTGCATAGCACCATGCTGTGCACAGAAACAAGGTAAGTTAGTATTTTTGTATTTTCTTTTTCTTTTTTTAATTCTCCTTATTTAAATGTAAATCACCTTATTTTTGTGCACAGCATGGTGCTGTGCACAGCAGGGGATCCTAATCCCTATGAGCAGTGAGCACAAAACATGGCGCTGATAAAGACAGGTGTTCTATATACCTACGATACTGGTTGTTTATCGGTTTTTATCAACATTTTTTTTTTCCAGACTCCGACGAAATCGGTAATTTGTATAAATAGAAATTGGTTAAAAATCGATTTATATTAGGATCTTTTTGTACCGCTCGATCCAAAATACACCAAACCAAATCAAAAGAGAAACAATTACATGGATGATACAAGATATATTCTTATGATAGATACTACTCTTTTCACAGACACACACACACACAGTCACTCACTAGTAACACATTAACATCCACAAACGCACAAACACACACCATTTTTTCTTATTTAAGTAGCATGATATGTATATATATAAACATATACTAGCTAGTTGGTATGAATTAAAAGAAGTGGCGGTGCTTCTTTCCCTCAGCCCTCTCCTCCTCTTCTTTAGCTTCTTTCTTCTCATAGAAAGCATAACCGCCGCCTCCCACTGCCGCCGCCGCTGCTATCTCCTCCTCTATTTTATGCCTGTGTTCGTTCTGTGGATCCTTCTTCGCCTCGCGCTTCTCATACTTATATAATTATTATACCACCAACAAAAAATATTATTTGTCTATAAACTTAAGCTGATGAGATAATTATAACATTTAAAAATATTCATATTTAGTAATATAATGTATATGATGACTTACTAAGGCAAAACCGGCGGCGGCCATGGCCTCTATCTCCGCGAGGTGCTCTTTGCGCTTGTGCTGCTTCTCTTCTATCTCAAATTTCTCATACCCATTGTTCTGATCAACGGCGGCGTAGCTTTCGGTCTTCGTGTACTGCTCGGGGCCGTCGATGGTATAGGCGGTTTCCGAGTAGGTCGCCGCCTCGACGGGCTCCTCCTCCTCCATGTGGCGGTGGTGGTGGTGGCGGCGCTTCTCCTCGGCCATATTATAGATTGAAATTCAAGGTAAAATTATAATATGAGTTACTAGTAGGTATATATATATGCTATGTAGTAGTGCACTTGTTATTTTTTGTGATGTGATTTGGGTTACTTAAAGTGGCATTTATGTAGGAAAGATGTTTGAGGGTATGTGGACTCGCATATCTTACTGCTAGATGAGGCATTAACTGGCCATTTAATTAACAGTTGAGATTTTGCTATATTTTTTCTATCTACCCGAGATAGCAACTGGACCCTAATTAGAAGTCCTTATTCTAGGAAAGTCAACGAGGCATTGCTCTAGCGGCAAAGCGAAGGGACTCAAAGACCTTTCTTTGTGAAAGATTTTGGGTTAAATTCCGCCTGCGTGCGGTGATGTTTTTTCACTTTATATGGTGATGTATTATTATTGTATTATATTGTTTGGTGTTGAAGTCCCACACGTTTTGAGTTTAATCAGGCCTGCGTGTTTCCACTTTACGTGGTGATGTCTTGTTGTTGTATTATATTATTTGGTGTTGAGGTCCCACACGTTTTGGGTTCAATCCCGCCTGCGTCCGATGATGTTTTTCCATTTTATGTGGTGATTTATTGTTGTTGTATTATATTGTTCGGTGTTGAGATCCCATACGCAAAGCGTTTCTCACCTGCATGCGGTGATATTTTTCCATTTTATGTGGTGATGTATTGTTGTTGATGTGATGTTTTTCCACTGTTGAGTGGTGTTGAGGTCCCGCCTGCGTGCCGATTGCATAATTAATTGTATTCAAATACCTCTTGTAACTTCAAAAAAAAAAAGTTAAGATCTAATAGAATTCTCGATTCATCTTGGCAAAAATTAATTGAACAACGAATGCAATAACTTTACACATCAGTGTAGTATTCTCAATTCTTATTTTAGATTACGGTTTTCACTATAATCAACCATATATATATACTCCCTCCGTCCGCCAAAATTATGTAAAATTGCTTGGGCACAAGATTTAATAAAATTGGTGATAATTTTGATATAATGAAGAAATTGTCCCACCACTTTATGAGATGTGTAGTTGAAATTGAATTTGAGATGAGTTTTTTGTAAATAAAGAGTGTTAGCAAGGATAAAATATTAAAGCATATGGTGGGACTATTGCCTTAAAAAGAAATTGACATAATTTGGGCGGACGCCCTGTAAACGGAGGAGTATAATTTTATGATATAATATGGAGTATATCTTGTATCTAAAAAAGTAAACATAGTATTATGTTAGTATAATAATAGAGTACGTATCTGTGTGGGTGTTTAACTAACTATTAGGTTGTATATATTGCAGTTAGGGGTGGGAATCGGGTCGGGTTCGGGTATCCTACCCGAAAAAATCGGGTACCCGAACCCGGAAATTGAACAAAACCCCTACCCGATCCCGAACCCGATTCTGAAATCGGGTACCCTAATACCCGAGTCGGGTATCCGATTTGGGTATTCGGGTACCCGAAATTACCCGACTAATGAATTGAAATTAGACACCTCAAAGTCACCCGAAAATTTCAAGAGAAATTTGCAAAAAGAAACAGGAAGAACTGCTGTGCTGGCGACTGCTGTGCTTCGAGCTCGGAGGCGGGGCGGTGGCCGCCGCTGTGAGTGGGAGGCGCGCCGCTGTGGGTGGGTTCGACGGGGAGTGCGAGGCCGCCGCTGTGAGTGGGAGGCGCGCCGCTGTGGGTGGGTTCGACGGGGAGTGGGAGGCCGCCGCTGTGAGTGGGAGGCGCGCCGAGTGGTGGCGCAGAAGGGATTCAAGGGAATTGGGGAATTGGGGAATGGGAAAGCAGAAGGGAATCGGGAATTGGGGAATTGGGAAATGGGAAAGCAGAGAGAGAGAATTGAGATTGGGATTTTGGTTTCAATTTAAAATAAAGGGAACTTGGGAAATGGGAAATGGGAAATGGGAAGGGGCGGCCGAAGGGAAGGGATTCAAGGAAAAGTCAAACTTGGGAAATGGGAAGGAATTAATTCGGGTATTTCGGGTATACCCGATACCCGATCGGGTATACCCGATACCCGATTTTTAGACCACCCTAATACCCGAACCCGACCCGATACCCTAATTTTTCGGGTATTGGGTACCCTATACCCGATTTTTTCGGGTCGGGTAGTCGGGTACCCGATACCCGATACCCTATCTTCCCACCCCTAATTGCAGTAATTTGTAACCGTAACATCTCCTTAAATGGATACGGTAATTAATATTAAAATCAATCCCTTCGCTAAATGGATATTGTCTAGTTAGAGTGTATAGGGCACATAAATAGTTTATCAAAGAGGTGTGTAGGGGTGTAAGTGAATTGAGCTAGCTCGCGAGCTACTCGAAATCGACTCAAAATTATTTGAAATTGACTCGGTATAAGTCGAGTCGAGCTTGAGCTCGAGCTACTCGACTATGTATCGAGCCTGAGTTCGAGTTTCATCATACTCGACTCATTAGGCTCGCGAGTCTAATCAAGCTTTCAAAAAAAATATGATTTTATCTCTATACTATATAGCTTAATTACTAATATATCCTATAATATATACAATTTGTTGAAGTATGTATGAGACGAGTTTAAACGAGCTCGAGCTCGATTAAGATTCAATAATCAAGCCGAACCGAGTTGAGCTCGAGCTCACTGAATATGCAATCGAGTCAAGCTCGAGCTAAAAAATCTCAAGCTCGAACTCGAACTTGATACATATAGATCGAGTTTGAGCTCGAGCTTGTCAATACTCGACTCGGCTCATTTACACCCCTATGCGTATGACGTATACGTAACTCTAGTCTCTAGATACACACATATGGTCGATCGCACCACCAACAAGTAAGCTATGGCTGCCTATTATACCATCACTTTTCTATTCTTATTTATTAAACCAATTAAGACTAATTAACTTGAATGTGTACAGTGAATGGCCAAACACATTGACATTACATGTAGAGCGAGCAAGGTAGAGACCATATAATTTAATTTCCCACAAAATTTCCAAAAAATTATTTAAGTTGAAAGTAAACGCACAAGAGGGATTTAGCAAGAAAAACTTAATGTGCAATAAGTATTACCGATTAATTATCATGTCAATTTTTGTATACTTCAAGAATTGGGCATGTTGGTAGACTTTCGTGTTAGCATGCATTATTGTATATATAGGTGCATTAATACAATTGTAAATTTGTAAGTTATTGATTCAACTTATTGAAGCACGCAGCAGCCGATCTGTTTTCATTAATATTTTATTATTATCATGAACACCACCGTCACTAATATTATACTCCCTCCGTCCCATAAGCTTAGGCTTGTTTTCCTTTTTTGAATGTCCCATTTATATAGGCTTGTTTCCATAAAAAGTAATGTTTTTTTACTCATTTACTATTATATCCCTATTTAATTCTTTAATTTACTCCCACTTTAATACATCATTAGATAATAAATATGGGCATACTAGGAAATTTACTTATATATTTTCATTTCCAATGATTTTTCTTAATCTTTGTGAAAATCCCAATCAGCCTAAGCTTATGGGACGGAGGGAGTATTATCTTAAACCATACAATAATATTTAATTCAAAAAATGTTTATGTAGAGATATAAACATCCAAGTTAAAAAACAATTAAAAAATCTTCCGTTGCCGGGACTTGAACCCGGGTCTCTCGGGTGAGAGCCGAGTATCCTAACCAACTAGACTACAACGGAGTTTTTGTTTTTATACTCATATGTTTTCTCTGTTAAGAATGTGAGAAATGACATTTGCAATTACATAATGATATTCCATTTCTCGTCTTGGTCTATATGACATGTTATCGCTAGTTTTTTAAGAATATAAGATGTAAATCAATTTTAGTTATTGATTTGGGCAAAAATATCACATTCATTATATCCCCAAAGTCATGTACCTTCATTTGAACAATACTTTTAGGGCATGTTTGTTTATCAGGAAAGTAATCTGAATTGAGATTGTTATTCCCAGGAAAATGATTCAATGGAAAATGAATCCTAATAGATTCATTATCCAGTGTTTGGAAATATCAAAACTAATTATTAGGATTATGGATTGTATCATTAAATAAATATATTTAATTAATATATGTAAGAATTAAAGTGATATTTACCCTTAATTTTCAATAATTCAGAATATAATTTTTGAGGTTTAAAAAATTATTTTCAATAATTCAGAATATAATTGATAGTGTGAAAATAGTTCGGGGTTTAAAGTGATATTTACCCTTAATTTTATAGTAACAACAAAGTACATTATTAAGATTAACTAAATGATTTATAATTCTAAAATTAAATTCATTTTTTTTCTTAGATAATAATAATAATAATAATAATAATAATAATAATAATAATAATAATAATAATAATAATAATAATAATAATAATAATAAGTATGATTCAATATTATAAAAAATAAATTATGATTTTCTTAAAATAATAATAATAATAATAATAATAATAATAATAATAATAATAATAATAATAATAATTTTCATTTTATAAAAAAATTATATTGGATATATATGTAAGTAAGAATCCTGAGAATGAGGAAAAAGAATACCTAAGAAAAGCTAGAAATAAGAATCCTGGAAAGTTGTACTACTTTCCTTGTTTTTAGGATTATGATTACTTTCTCTATCTGACAAAAATTTAATCGAACACAGGAATTTAATATTTTAGAATCAGATTACTTTCCCAGGACAGAATCCGTGCCAAACAAACATGCCCTTAGATTATTCGATTAGAAATTCCAAATTATACAATCCAGCTTCCATCACGTGAATATCTTAGGGGGCATGTTGGTGTTTGATTTAGTGGCTGAACAATCACACATTTAGGTGATTAGGTACGGGCCGAGTTATCAATTACGGGATCAATCATGCAAACCAAACACTTGATTAAGGTGAATTATTTTATCAATCATGCTTTATCACTCAAACCAAACGTGATAAGATGGATTGATAAAACATAAAATTGAATATTTGAATGATAAGATATTAGTAAAAAAAAATTGCAAAATTAATTAATCCTTCAAATTTAGTGATAGATTAATTTAGATAATTTTTACCAATCCATCATATAACTCAGAGTAAACGCCCCTTTAATTTTGTTTCGTGATTCTCCTTCGAAATTGGTCGAAGACACACGAGTACAAAATAAATAAAGTACTAAATTAAAGTTAAACCAATTTTGAGTAGACGATCTTGTGCACAAAAGTGAGATCAGCTTGCTTATTTTCCTTGCCTTATAAGCATCTCTTATTTTTGTCATAAATTAGCCTAACCTTAGTATCTTCAAAGCAAGGTCTTTCATTTGGTGCATGTTTTAACTAATATCAGAATGTTAGACAGCCACGACCTTGTTGTTGCAGAAGTGCTTCTTTCAAATATACTAGTACACTCGTCCGTGCGATGTACAGCGAACATAGCTTTGCATTAAAATTAAACGATGTAGTGTGTGTATCGGCTAAGCGATTAGGAGTTAATGTCTAAAACCGAAGGTCTTGGATTCGAGTCCCCTGTGGCTCGGCCTTTAAAATTCTTTATTTAATCATGTTAATCTATAAAAATAAAAATTAAAAATTAAATGATGTATCAAATAAATAAAAAAAATAAATATTAAATATAGTTAGAATATAAGTAAATATAAATTATTTTTTCTTAAAAAATAAAATAATCTACATCAATTACTCAGTAAAGATCCTTAATTTTATTTTATAATTTTCAAAAGTATCATAACTTTGTTTTCTTCCCTAAAATTATAGAATAAACACATCATTCAAATTAAAAGAAACGAAGAAATAATAATAAAAAAAGTATTCACATCACAATATATATTTTTAAAACATGAGTTAATCATGCATAAAATTATTTTTTCTAAGTTAGCTCATCACCTATGTCATCTTATTAGAAAAGCTTCAATTGATCAGTAGGAAAATAAATTATATTATTAGAATTTTTTAGAATACTAATAAAGAATTGAATAATTATTTAATGCCAAAAAACAAATCCCAATAAAAATGAAATATATCATTTTGCTTGAGCTTTCTCCTTCAAACATACTTATTTAAATACATTTCTAAAATAAATTTTTTTGCTAAAAATGTATAATTTCAAAGTTTATAAAATTTTATTGTTTATAATTTTGAACATGGTATATAAACATATATTTATAATTAATTATTTGTAAACTATTTAAATTATCTTATAATGGCAATTGACACCTGTTAGGTCCCGGGGGTCTCGAATAGGTGTATGGGGGGGGGAAATACACCTATGAGCTATTTTTCTTTTCCTCGAAGTGAGGGATCTCAAGATAGAGATCTAAACGAAACTTTACATGCAAACAATGACGCCTGTTGACTGAAAACAGTTTTGACCAAACAGGGTTGACGACTGATACTGAAAGCTCTTCAGTAAGGAGTTATCAGTTAAGTTGCTGGAACTTAACTGATGCAGTTATGGGCTTCAGTCGAGTTTGCTAAAACAGAGATGATAACACTCTTCCTGACTATCAAAAGATAGATCGGTCAGATTGATATCATACGCAGCGGAAATTAAACTTAGTTTCGCAATAGCCTCGGTTGAGCACGTTGTTGGTCTTAGGTTTCTCTTTGCAGTTATTCAGTATTCAGTTTATCAATTGAAACAGCACAAGTAGGAAAGTAAAACTGAAAGCTGTAAACAACACATAGACTTTTACGTGGTTCGGAAAAACCCTTTCCTACATCCACGGTCGGTTGATCAGACCAACAATCCACTCCGCAAGTGCTTAACAGGTGCACTGCAAACCAAACCGTGTGCTTGCCGGGTGCACACAACTGTACCACTGAAGAAAACCCTCCTTCAGTACCCACACTTCACTCGTGTCGGATTTCTCTTGCTTAGCACAACCCGCGCTAAGAATCTCAGAGTCAGAGTACCTTTCTGAACTCCGAATCACTCAAACACTCAAATCTTTCTTTCGGAAAGAATGTTTGAACGAGTGCCAACTATACTGCAAAGAACAAGTTCTTTGTAGCAAGTTTGACCTTGGCTTCTGGGTAAACAGAGGTTTGCCTAAGGTCTAAGAGAATGTATGTAATCAACAGTGACTGATTTTGGCTTTGGAATTCTCTTCTTCGATTCAAGCTTTGGAGAGGTTAAGCTTTAGGCTGAGTAGCAATTTTGGCAGAGCTTCAGCTTATGTTGTTGAATCGGTGAAGGTTGAAGTGATCCTCGAGCGCTATTTATAGGAGAACTCTTGAATAGATCCGTTGGCGTAGAACGTCCTCAAGATTTCTTCCGTTGGAGAGCAATTCGAATTTTGGCTGAGGCTTCAATCTTCGAGGTTCCTTGTCTGGTGGAAACAGCTCTCTTGAGGGACAGGAGATGTGACGTCTCTGATAAAGTAACCACCAAACAGGAATGACCTCTGCAGAGATAAGATCCCGAGATCTCTGCATTTAATGCGGCTGTACTTTTGTGAGTACGTAGCTTCCTTTGAACGTTGGAAGATCAGTCCGAGGAAGAATGTTCAACTGATACTTGACTTTAGTATCAGTCCGCTGAGTCCACGTGGCACGCATTAAGTAATCAGTTCCAAACTGATTCTTCAACTGATACTTCAGCTGGTATCTTCAGTCTTCAGTCTTCAGTCCTTCGTCCTTCAGTCTTCAGAACCGCATACTAAACTAGAAACGAACTCTAACACTTGAGTTCAAAACTGTTCTAGTCTATTACAATTAAGACCTATGAATTTTGGTATCATCAAAACAAAGATTAGGATATTCCACAAGGTTCCCAACAACATCACACATTATTATTATATAGTAATTAAATACCTTCATTCACAATCATAAATTAAAAAAAAAATCATTTTTGGAATTCTATTTTTCATATAATCCCAGCTTGACATAAATATGACCGTGTGGTAAAATAGATATAATGTCAGTTGGATGGAAACAACGTCGTTTCAGGGTGTTAGACAATTAAAAACCCTAAAATTATTTTCATTCCTATTTTCGTTTTCTCATAATCCTTATATCTAATCAAATTTGTTGTAGCAAAAAGAGTTTCTATCTATTACTTTGATTTCTTGGATTACTTCTTGTCATTTTCTCTTATTATCTTCATTCATCTCACTTTCTCTCAATTTAATACCTCGATTCTTAATTTATTTAGTTAGGTGCTAATTTTAAACGTAAATGACATTGTTTTAATATGACCAAATTAATATTGTATTAGTAATCGACAAATATGGTACGTAAGATTTCATATAGAATTTCAGCACAAAATTTAACCAAAAAATAAGCGAGTATGCTAAATAAAAAATATATATATATAATAATTGGATAATTTTAATATATATTTTAAAATTAATGTGCAAAGGCCACTAAATTTATATACATGAGGAAATCAAAGAAAAAAAGTAAACGTTTGTTTAGTCTTAAAGAGATGTGATATTTTCCACAAAAAGAATTAAAGGTATCTTTATGTTATGCTTAATAAAATAATCCAACATATAAATATAATGTTTCAATGATATTTATTTATTTTTTATCAAAAGAGAAGAGAATAGAAACACAATTTTGTAGAGAATGAGAGAGAAAAAAT
The DNA here is from genome assembly GCF_028751815.1 of Salvia miltiorrhiza. Classification (NCBI taxonomy): domain Eukaryota; kingdom Viridiplantae; phylum Streptophyta; class Magnoliopsida; order Lamiales; family Lamiaceae; genus Salvia; species Salvia miltiorrhiza. The sequence continues at coordinate 45,115,213 of NC_080388.1, read as the reverse complement.
ATTAATAATAACGGCAACCTTAAAACAACCGTGTAAACAAGAAAAGACAAAAAATATGAAAATTTGATTAAAAAAAATAAAAATAAATAAAAAGAGGAGAGAAAAAATAAACATCTTAAAATTTTAAAGTATAATAATTTATTTGTTTCAAATTCATATTTGATAATTTTTATATCAAATTAAAGATCTTGTATTTATCTTTAATTTAAGATATATATTGAATATTTTTTTTAAATAAAATTTGATTGTTTTTATAAAAAAATTACAAAAATATGAAAAAGAGAATATGAGAGAGAGAGATAGTGTATATATAGAAAAGTGAAAGAAACTTGTGACGAAAGGGGAGAGAGAAGAGAGAAAATATATGAGATTTGTTGAGTATTGTTGAGTTTTGTAAATACCCTTAACATGATTCTTTAATTGTCGTTTTATCACAAACTGTGTTTTCATATAATAAATAGATAAGTTTGAGGCACGGAAAATTAATTGCTTCGGCACATAATCACATGAGTCGAATAATGCAAAATCGTCATTTTTAACAGATTTTGGGAAGTTAATCTTTGCTTATACGTTGAGTGCATGGTTCAGCCTTCAAATCCAAAATAGACATTTGCATTTACACTAATTTTACAACAATCTCGGAACCATTGATGACATGTTGCCATTTCTAGCTTGTTTGCTATCTCATACGACGTAAGCAAGTTCAGCATTTTTCTTGCCACCGTGGTGTATATAATATGCTTAGTTTTAGCTAAGTGTCGGACGCAGAAAAGAAGAAGCTGCTCAGCTCAAGGCAAAGAGGTAATTACAAGTTAATTTATGATGTTATTATCTCAGCATGTTTCATGTTTGTTAACTATGTATCCCTTTCGACTTAGATATATAGAATCAATGAGTTATGTGTTCGTGGTGTTGTACATGCAGGAGCAGTTTCTTGTTTTGGTTCGTGTACAGGAACGGATATGGGTATGTTGCCTTAATTATTTTTTTCTTTTTGATATGTATAAATTCTAACTCATGGGTCATATAAAATATTTGGTAACAAAGTTAAAATGAACAAAACAAGTGAACTGATGAAGGTGCATGAAACAAATCTTGAGCAATTTTCGTGCATGAATTATGAAAACCACAATTGTAAGAGATCTGCATTTGCTTAATTGGTTCAGGCATGATCTTGAGTAGTTTCAATTGGGGGAAGAGAGAGATAGTCGCGGGAGACAAGGGCATTGCCGCCGGAGAAGGAAGCATCGGCCAGAGATGGAAGCTTCTGAGTGGGGAAAAGAAATGGGAAGGTTTATTAGACCCTTTAGACAACGATCTGCGTCGCTACATACTTCATTATGGAACGATGGCCGAGGTGACCTACGACGCTTTCATATCCGAGGAGGCATCGAGATACGCAGGGAGCTGCAGATATGCAAAGAAAGACCTCTTCACTAAGGTCGGGATAGATAATGGCAATCCATTCAAGTATCGGGTCACAAAATACTTGTATGCAACGTCGTCTACTCCAGTAGCCGGTGCCTTGTTCATCACGTCGTGGTCCAGAGAGTCATGGACCAGGGAGTCAAACTGGATGGGGTACGTGGCCGTAGCCACGGACCAAGGCAAGTCAGCCATAGGCCGTAGGGACATCCTGATTGCGTGGCGTGGGACGGTTCAAAATCTTGAATGGGTGAATGATTTGGAGTTCAATTTGACTACTGCACATGAAATCTTTGGAGGCAGTGATGAACCGAAGGTGCATTTCGGCTGGCATTCCGTCTACACTTGCGCAGATCCAAAATCACCATTCAACAAGACCAGTGCAAGGCATCAGGTAATATAGATTTCTTTCTAGCATGTAAAAAATAAATAAAATTATTTTCTTGCAAGTTATAAGCAGTTTTTGATGTGTTTAAGGTTCTTGGTGAGGTGAGGAGATTGGTTGAACTGTACAAGAATGAGGAGATCAGCATAACTATCACAGGTCACAGTTTAGGGGGAGCAGTCTCTACCTTAAACGCAGTTGACATTGTTGTCAACGGCTACAACAAGCCGCGGGACATGCCCGACAAGGCTTGTCTGGTCACGGCCTTTGTGTTTGCCAGCCCTCGCGTTGGGGACAACAGCTTCCATGCATTCGTTACAAATTTGGACAATCTGCATATCCTGCGGGTAAAGAATGCACGGGATATAGTCCCAACGTACCCGTTCATGGGCTACAGTGAGGTCGGCCAAGAGTTAGCCATCGACACTGACCAGTCGAACTACTTGAGGCAAGGGAACTTAATCATATGGCACAACTTGGAGGCTTACCTGCATGGGGTTGCGGGGACACAGGGGAGTAGGGGGGGATTCAAGCTGGAAATTAAACACGATATCATGCTCGTCAACAAGTTTATCAAAGGGTTGAAGGATGAGTATCGTGCCCCAGTTTCTTGGTGGTGTGAGAAGAACAAAGGGATGGTGCAGCAGGCAGATGGATCCTGGGTGCTGATGGATCATGAGCATGATGATTTCTGAACGTATATAATAACTTATATAAAAATGAGAAGACTTCTTTCATAATCAATCATCTGATAAAATTCAATTCACAAGAATATGAAATTCATTTTCTTGACACATATTTGAGCAACAAAAACAAACAAGTTGCATGATCTAAAATCTGTCTGGTTTGGTTGATATGCTAAATAGAAGAATCAATAATCATAGCCACATTACAAGTTACAACACTTTCTGTCATTTCCCTTTATAACCTTCTGCAATTGTTATCAGATCACGTTATATCCTGGTAGATGAGAAAAATTCAAGTGTGAGCAGTCAGTTTGGGTGTAACTGCAGTTTATATATACTTTCTGAAGGAATTATATATGTATAGACATCTTGGCTCACCACAAACTGGCACTACTGTTTAACTTCTAGCGAAGCTTCTATGCGTTCAACAAGCTTGTCTTTGCCCATTGCACCTTCCTAAAAATAAAAAATGTAATTAAGAAATTTAAGAAATCATTACCAATGCCACAAGAAGAAATCAGCAAATTAATCATCGTGGAGCTTAAAAGGGTTCACATTTCTAACAAATTTCTAACACTGGCTGCAAAGCATTGAGTAATTATTAATCCGGAATAGAAAACTATTTTGCAGTAGTTTCATCATATGACATCCTGATACCAATCTGCCTCAAAAAAAAAAAAAAAAATAGACATCCTGATATAGTGGCAAAACCTATTTTTCAGCTTAATGCTTAATTAATCAAACTAAAAAGTGTCAAGCCTATATAGTGACAAGGCCTGCAAATGTATTCATGGGGCCTAACTTGCATTTCTCTATCGATAAAAAATGTTAAAATAATATAATAAGTTACTAGTTACCGTCCGTCTGCCTATATATATACATACATACATACATACATACATACATACATACATACATACATACATACATACATACATACATACATATATATATGTGTCCTTGGATGCACTAAAATAGGTTCATTTAAGCAGATCAGAGAAATATTGAAAAGACTTTCTCCTCAGATGATGTTTTAATTCAGGTATAATATGTACCATTTTCCAGCTGAATCAAATAGTAATAGGATTTCAAATAACAGATATCACAACTAAACAAGTTTGGTTTATAAGATTCTCATTCCAGAACCCATAATCTCATCTCATATAGGCCTTCTTCTATATATACCACCAAAAGGAATTATACTTGGTGTTTGGTGTGCCCTAACTGTTGTATAATCTACACTTGGACAAGTGAAACATTTGCTCAAAGCAATCATCCATTCCTCTTCTCTGGCTAAGCACAAAACTATAAACAAGAAGTAAGAAATTTAATCAGCATCAAATAATGCAACAAAACATAATTACTTACAAAGCGATCGAATGGTTCTCCATCCTTAAACAAAATGAAAGTTGGCAATGCTTCTATTTTGTATTTGTTTGCAATGCTGGGATACTTCTCCGTGTCAATTTTAACAATCTGGATCTTATCATTCATTGAAGTACCAACTTGATCAAGAATGGGAACCATAAATTGGCAAGGACCACACCTTGAGAAGGTAAAAGGAAAACGTAATTGTATTAAGGCCTCACCAACTGAAGTGTGTAAATGCAGCATCGAGGAACTAAACTTTAGAATCTAGTTGGAAGGGGGGGAGGCACTGAAGGGGGAAATGTTCATTGAGCTATGAAAACATCAATTATATGCTTATTAATTTATTATACAATCCAGGAGTAAATCAGCACCATACAGCTTGGATAAAGATATATATAGAGATGAAAGTGGACAAATATAAGAGGCATTACCAAGTAGCATAGAAGTCAACCAAAACTGGCTTATCAGAATTTTCCAACAACTCCTCAAATGAAGTGAATGACTGCTTCTTTGATGCAACCTTACAGAACAAAATGCAAAGTATAGATTATGAAGTCAGATAGTCTAGTAACAGTGCACAAGCAACAGAAATTTCAGAAGAAGAATTTCCAGTAATAAGAAGGACACTCAAAAGTAATATAAACTTTGATTCAGTTATCCATTTCAGACTTTCTCTTCACATTTGTCCTATACCACCCTTTTTCTTTTTCCAAGTAACAGCCTTTAGGGGGGAAGAGAAAGAACAACAGCCAAGGGGACTAGTAGTATAGAATGACACGAGGAAGAGAATTTGCCCAAAAAAACCTCACCCCCCACAAAAAACAAAATGCCATTTCCATTTTTGTTTCTTTCTTTGAATTTATGTAAGCTAATGCTATAGAAGCCCTTTGTTTGAGGCATAGAAGAGACACATGAGCTTCAGCCAAAACTGCATTTACCTCAAAGGATATATTCATCAAGATTCATAGAGAGTAGTATCATGCACACAAACAAGTCAATATGGTGCACGTATTCTGAGCTCAATATGTAGGGAACTATATCTCCATCAAATTAGACCTTTGATGCTATATTTCCTAAGAATTGAAGATAAAGCTCAGCATTTAAATGCTCAACAGTCGAAACTCCATATCTTCCAAAAAGCCTTCTTTCAGTATGCTTAAATTTAAAGAACTCATATAATATTCACGTTCAATTCTGTAACCAAACCAAGTAAAATCAGAATCTTGAACAAATTCACGTGCAACTTAGAAACTCTGCATCAATTTCTTGTTTGCCAAGATTCAAATAATTCGACTAAAAACGGTAAGCAGGTATCACAAATAATCCAAACATCAATGCGAATTCTGAGCAGCGACGAAAAAACACTAGAAACGATTCCACAGCGGCTGTACAAAATTGCATCATAATCTAACAACAATTCAAACGGAGATCAACCTCGAAATAGAATGAAAGTTCCAACTAACTATTTTGGTTTCTGCACACAAACGCACACACAATAACGCATACAAACACACAAATAAACGTAATTACCGGCGCAAGCGTTGGATGGCGGGGCTTAGATTTCAGGCAACGGTTTGAAAACTGGGAAATACGGAGCTCACTGGAAAACTGGAGAGAGGAGAAGTGAGCGAGCTTGGAATTGTTAAACGGCGACGTTTCACCGACGATAGGAATTGCCGCCGTTGTGGAAATCGCCATTTTTATGCGCTTTGTTGTGTTGCTTTGTAACAGAAGAGAATGGGAATAAACAATGAAGAAGGCAAAGAGATTTGGAAACTTAAACAATGCTAATTATAATTAAAATAAAACAAAAAATATAAAAAATGGCATGTGAAATGGCGTGTTGGAGTTGGATGAAACTAACGATGATGAAGCAAAACCTATTTTGCTTGAGAACGCAATACAATTAAATATTCATTCATAAATACTAAAACCTGATTTTTTTTAACAAAGTTGAATATATTTAGACAAAAGTTGATGAATAAGCAACTTCATCAAAAAAGGACCGTTATGAGGTTAAATATAAAAGTCCGGGAATTTATTAGAAGGGTAAATATCATGAAAACCCCTGAACTATACTCATTTTATCAAAAATATCCTAAAACTTTCGAAATGTTCTCTAAACCCTCAAACTATCAGGTTTTTATCAATTATATCACGCATTTATTTTTCAGTTACCAAAAATGTGATGTGGCTCGCCGGATGCCACGATGTAATTTATATTCTATTTTTTTTAAATGACATGGAAAAAACGACTTCGTTTCGTACCATATTCTACCGTGTTTATCCCTAATTCTAGGTTATTAGCATGAATTTCAAACACGATAGGAGTCAATTTTAAATTTCAGAGTGAATTTTTTTAAAATAATATGGTACGAAATGAAGTCGTTTTTGCCATTGCATTTAAAAAAAAAACATAATATAAATCACATTGTGGCATCCGGCGAGCCACATCACGTTTTTGGTGATCGGAAAATAAATGCGGGATATGTTTGATAAAAATCTAATAGTTTGAGGGTTTAGAGAACATTTTGAAAGTTTCAGGGTATTTTTGATAAAGCGGGTATACTTCAGGGGTTTTTGTGATATTTACCCTTATTAGAATGAAATATATATTTTATATTTATTTGTATTATTTTCTAGGGAAATATTATATTTATTATAATGAATATAAATACATACGAATGCGTCAAATTTTGATCAATAGTATAATTTCAAATATGTACAAACTCCAATTTTGGAGGAGCCTAGAAAACTAGTACTCTCTTCGTCCTGAATCCCGATATAAGCGGTGCATTTCTTTTCGGCACAAAATTTAAGGAATTACTACTCATTTGGGATATTTCCTCCGTCCACGAAATTAATACTCATTTGGGATGACACAAAGTTTTAAAAAATTGATTAAGTGTGTGTGAGTGGAATAAGGAATCCACTTTTATTACTCCCTCCGTCTCATTTGTATTGGTCCCTTTGTCATTTTGGGTTGTCCCAATTGTATTGGCCTAGCCTCTTTCTTAAAATAACAAAAATAAGGGCTCCTAAGTGAGCAAAAGTAAAACACTATAAAAGCTTTTTTAATCTTCGTGCCAAAAAGTAAGGAGCCAATACAAATGAGACGAAAGGAGTATGAGTGAGTTATGTGGGGTACATTTACCAAAAAAGAAAATAGGTACCCATTTGGTAGACGGACAAAAAAAATATAAATATTCATTTCGTGAATGGAGAGAGTATATAATTAATAATTTTAAATAATTTTAAGATCACATTTATTTTTTAAATACTCTGATTTTTTTATATAAATATTTTTTAATAATTAATTTAAAAATAATTGAAAAAACACGTCAAAAAATGACATTGCAATCTTCTATATTATCTGTGTGTGTTTACTTTGATAGAAAAGGTTAGAAAAAGTATATTTTCCATCATTTTCACATGTTTCCTATGATGGATAATTTTCTCCGATCAGGCTGGAAAATTTATTCGGGCAGCTCCTTTTCACTCATTTTCTCACAAATATTGGATAATATTATCCTATTGGGAGGATAATATTATCCTATTGGGAGGGTGTGAAAATATTTTCCAACATTTTAATTTATTTATCCATCTATTTCTAACAAAATAAACACATGATAAAATAAGAAAAAAAAGATAATATTATCTCACCTTTTCTTATTCATCCTTTTCAAATGAAAATTTTACTACCAAAGTAAATACATCCTTTTGTGAAATAAGGATCACACGTCAAAAATAGATGAAAATATCTACATTTATACGTTGATGAAAAATGGTCAGTTCTCTCTAGAAGATGAAGCTCTCTGACGTCGTCTAATGACAACTATATAAGATGCAATTGTATTTTATTTACTTATAATTTTAATCATTGTTTTATTTCAGTTATGTTGTATATGTAGTTTCAATTATGTTTGTTAATATAAGAAGACGCATGATCTCTGCATGCTTTTGTCTCTTGGTATATACTAGCTATATATAATGATGTTGGCATATGATTCTCATTTTTTTCTTTTACAAACTCGTTTTACTTTTATCAAGCCTCTATGTCTTATTTGAGATTATGGCAATATAGAAAAAATGATGATTACTTGCTCTATTATGCACAATATGATAGTAGAAAAAAAAAAATTATTTATCTAAAGTATCATGATCTAATAGAATTTATAGAAGATTGACTTAGACAAAATACTTGTTTAAGTGTCTGATAGAATTTATAGAAGATCGACTTAGACAAAATACTTGTCGAAGTAAAGATGGGGAAGAAAATATATAATGATTTGTATACTTTACAAATAGGATTGCAAGCCTAGCGACCTATATGAGAACTATGTCACAACTTCACAATAGAGAAGTTCACAATGCTCTGTTACATGACTTGATCGAGCATTTATGACAAAAATTTGATGAACGTAACTGGATGTTAGTATCTATTATTTACATTCAATTTTGATCAGTTTGAATTGTTGTAATTTATGTTCTTAGTTTGTCATAAATTAAATTTATAGTATTAGTTTGTTATTTTTCTTGTACTTAAAATTTTTGCAATATTTTAATTTATATTTAATACTATTAAAATTATTATAATTAAAAATAATTTTATAATATTGTGGTTGAGTAGTTAGAGTGGTCATTGATAAACTATAAAATTAGATGTTGTTAAATTTATATTAATATTAATAATATGTAAGAGACAGAAATAATTAAATATAAAAAATGTTAGATGAGGTGATCGTTGATACACATGCTCTTAAATAGACAGCAAAACAAATCAAGTTTATCCATTGCGGAAAACGTTACTTAAAAGCATCAAGTTTGTTTTTTCTTTTTCTTGGAATAATTAAAGGCATCAAGTTTTAGTTAATGCAGCATGGAGTAGGTATACCCAACAATATTTGTACCGACAATATTACAAAACTGGTTAAGAACAAATCTCAAAATATTTGTTTTGCGATAAGTTTTAAAGTGTAGTGTTTTTTTTTCAAAGTAATAAAGATGATAAGGAGAAGAGAAAAGAAGAGTCGAGACGTAAAATATTTTGAAAGCGCTTTTGAAATAGTCATTTTGAAGAAATAAACATAATATTTGATCACTAATTAAAAAAAATACAAAATTTGATTATGTTTTTACGTTTTAAGACTGTTTTTCCCTTAATTAGAACGGATCGGATTCGGGTTTGCGCGCAAATTAGACACATATGGCATAAGTGCCAAAAGTACCAACTGAAAAAAATTAAGTAAATTAATACATTTGGCACTATTAGTGCTAATAGTACCATACACGGGTATATGACACTAATATGACTATAAGTATCATTCGTGCAACAACCTAAATGGAGAATTTAAACTCTAAATGAATAATCTAAACCCTAAATGAGGAATCTAAATCCTAAATGATAATCTAAACCCTACGGAGAAGTATTCAAAATGGTCATATAACTGTACTCATCTATATAAGACAAGATAATATATCAACACAAATATATGGCACTATTAGGGATGTCAATCGGGCCAGCCCATCGGGTTTTCGGGCTAGCCCTATCGGGTTCCGGGTTAATCGGGTGCGGGCTAATCGAGTTGGAGGTTTTTTCGGGTTGTAAATCTTCAACCCTAACCCTAAACGTTCGGGTTTCGGGCTAGCCCATCGGGTTGGAGATTTTGAATCGGAAGTTCCACCTTTGTAACTTTTGTATTCCTACAACAAAAATAATTGTATATGAATAATTTTGTATAATTTTGAAATATGAATACATTCAAATATTTAAAAATAAATAAATAAATATAACTTGTCATAATAAAAAACATAAAAGTTGTAGATTGAAAGCCTTAACATAGAAGAATCATGAATCGGGTAAAGACACAAATATTATTATAATAATCCCCTGAAAACATATATTCATATAAGTGAAAATGTAATTAACATAAAGTGCAAAAATGCTGCCACCAACAATCGAGTCCTCAAATCAGACGTCGGAGCTCTCAGAGCCAAGGTTTTTTAATTAATTACATCATCATCATACATTCATATACTATTTTTAATTAGATATTTATATATATAGAGAGAGACTGAGATTAATTAATTAAATTAATGAAATAATCAGGTGAAATTAGCAGAGGATCTGCTGGCAGGCGGCTCTTTGACCTCCAGTTTGACCCATCTTCTTCACAACTATCTCAACGCACCAGAGGATGACTACATCTAATGAAATAATCAGGTGAAATTAAAAAAAAGACTCACCGTTTTTACTGTTGCTCGCCGGCGGTGGATGTGACGGCTTCTGGGTTGTCCTGCGGTGGTGATAGGTGGATCGAAAATGCCGACTGTCGCGAGTGGAGGAGCCGACGACGTGGACCGGTTGCTGGAGCCTGGAGGCGGTGGTGGCAAATGGCGGCAGATGAGAGGCAAACGAAGGACTCCACGGCTGCAGAGGCGAGCTGAACTGCTGACCGTGGTTCAACGGTGAACACCGAACGGCGATGAACGGCGTTGGATGATCGGAAGCAGTGAACGGTGGAAGTGTTGGAGAACTTGGAGAGTTGGAACTTGGAGGTGCGCCGCTGAATAGGGAAATTCTGAAGCAGACCTTAAAGCTACAAGCCTAAAATCATAATATTTTATTTTTGATTTATTTTTTTTAAAAATTCAATAGCCCGACGGGCTGGCCCGACAACCCGACGGGCTGACCCGCTTCAACCCGACAGCCCGAACGGGCTAGCCCGATTAGCCCGATTTGTAATCGGGTTGCGATTTTTCAACCCTAACCCTCTAATTTTATCGGGCTATTCGGGTCGGCCCACGGGTTTCGGGCTGCATTGACATCCCTAGGCACTATTAACACTAATATGGCCACTAGTACTATTTGTGCATGACACTATTGACATTAATAGTGCCAAGTGTACTAATTTACATTTTTTTTTTCTGTTGGTACTTTTGGTTTTAATAGTGTCATGCGTGCCTAACCCGCGCGCAAATCCGAATATGGTCCGCTCTAATTAAGGGCAAAACAGTCCTAAAACGTTAAAAATGACTAAATTTTAGTATATTTTTTCAATTAGTTGTCAAATATTATATTTTCTTCTTCAAAATGATCATGTGAATATATTATTTCAAATATTTTTTGGTAGTAGTTGAAGCTAGGTAGGAATAGATAAAATGGAGGTTTCTATAATTTAACGTGTATGGATAGATCAAAAAGCAATGAAGTACGTTTTTGAAATTCTACTTACTCATTTTCAGTCGATTATCTTTTTTTTTCATTTTCTGGAAATCATGTGTATATTATATATATATATATATATATATATATAGATATTATTCGTTATAATAAAAATCACCCCTTATATAAGAAATAAGAATTAATATACACCATGTAATATTCAGGATCTGCAGAATTTTCATTTTATTATTATTAGAATTAAATATTAGCTGGGCTTTACTATATTCCGAAAAGTAAGTTAAACATTTACTTGACCGGTTGACCCGAAGACAACAATATTAGTTTATTATACTCCCTCCGTCCCGCGAAGCGTGACCCACTTTCCTTTTTGGGCTGTCCCACGAAGCTTGACCTGTTTCTAAAAATAGTAAAAAATTTACCCTTTATTCACCTTTTCACTTTTTCACCTACCACACTTAACATACAAAATACCAATTTCTTAATTCTCGTGCCGAAAAGAAATGAGTTACGCTTCATGGGACGGAGGGAGTATGTAATGTGAGTTTGCAGAAAAATGTCACTCGATCCGTTTAACTAAATATGACTTATTTTCTATTTTTGTATCATTTCACTAAATGGCTTATTTTCATAAAATCCAATATTTAATTCTTAAAAAATTGTGAATTCTACTATTTTTATTCAATTTACACATTCTCTTTAATCTTCGTGTTGAGAATAAAGTATAAAAATACAAAATATTCTTCTATGAGGTATCCAAGTACTAGAGAAAACAATTGTCTAATATACGGTATGATAAAATTTCATTCATCAGTAATGTCAAAATTATCTTGATAGATGCTTAAAGGTTGAAACATACAACAAAATTTCATCTTACAACAACATGAACATGGCACATCTCCATACAAATCAATCTCACCTACAACAATTGAAACAATTAAAAAGGTGAGGATATTGAGTAAAGCTACCATCGTGGAAAAGTGAGTGAAAATCAGCCGTCGCTTGTCAATGTGAAGGCAAGAATGACTACGACTAATGCAAACAACATGGTTGCACCAGAAAACACCCACAAAGCTCTGCTACTCGTTTCCTGCCTAACCTGACTGCTCGACTCGACCTCTTCTAGAAGTTCTCGAACTCGAACCATGTCGGAGTCTTTGGCTGCTTGCACTAGTCTGCTCTCAATTTTCTCCAGTTTATTTAGCCGCTTATATCTGGAGCTGTCCTTGATTGGCCAGAATACACCTACCATCTTCCACAAGAAGATGCCCATGTAGATGGCCAGAAGGCAGTCCACGCTATAATGGTGGCGCTCCCGGATTTCACGTTGGGCACTGTGCACCACGAGCATCCATATAATGGCTGAAGTAAACCCTCCATATGCTTCCTGCAATAATTTAATATAATCTCCATGAATTCCATTATATGGGGGTGGGGTGGGGGTGGTTTAGATTCTATACGTACTGTCCAGGCCATAGCTGTTAAGACAGCAACAAGCATGTGGCCGCTGTATATTAGGTCGTTGCACCCGCCTCCAGCTTTCTTTAGAAGACTGTACCACGGTGAAGATCCTTCGGAAGCTGTAGGTCGCAGAAAATCAGCAAGAAAGTTCATAGCGCCCCAGTTTGGTATGAAGTCGGCATCATATTCTCCTGTAACAGCTGGAGAGCATAGACAAGTTAGCTCAATGATTGCAATATCTTTGACATCATAGAAGCAAAATTTGAGAAATACCATATGCAAAATCATGATGAATAATATGGCGTATAGCACTAGAATCTTTGGCGTATGGAACATAATATTTCTGAGCCCAACGATGTGGGTGTGGAGGCACTTGGAATCTAGCTGAAGCACACCATGGCCGTGCTGAGGGAAGGATGGTAGATATGAAAGCTATTGCGCGAAGAAGCCGCCCAACACCCATGGTGAACATATATCTTGCTCCCAGGCCTAGACCAGGAGCTTCAACTGAATTAAACAAAACTGAGAATCCAAGCATAATAAACAACATCAAGTAATGATGCAACCCAATGATACGAGCTCTCAGTATATCCACCATTATTTGAGGTAACTTCTCGTTCAAAGCTAGCAGTAACCACTGGCCAACATCAGGGAGAGGTGGCGTTTCACTGTCCAAATATTAATAAAAAGCCCCATCATACATCGAATGACAGAATTTTTATCAGCAATAGTTTAAGTGGAGATAGGTTTTCAACAGAAAACTAAATTGCACAATTTGTAGGCCAATCAAATTGTAGAACTGTCCATTTACTAAGGCATCTACCCAAAGCAGACCATATGCAGATACATAGAACTGCACAATAAAATACTCAAAGAATATATATTCTCGTTCGGAGACTTCAAAGCTCAAACAATACTAGAGATTAGACAACAGCAACATCTGAGATAGTAAGATACAAGTTCTTTTACTTCAGCTGCTTATTATATATCGCTCACAACTTATCATATATAAGTTACAATATTGCCCACCATGTGATTAACAAACAATGCCATAAATTCCATATAAGAAATTCTGATGATAGATAGAAATAATCTCTATATGGCATGTTCAACAAAATAAAGGAAGCTCTTTACCCAGAGACAATTACTATTTTGTTCTGCAACAATTAACAGCTTACTTTGAAACACAGGAAACAGCAGAGTAAAAAAAATGGAAGTTTAATTATGCACTTGCCAAATATAGCAATGAGATCATTCTGGAAATATCACTAGGACCCTATATCATTATCAGCAATGTACAATTTATTTCTGATCTGTTCAAATAATTAAATGGTCTGAAATCTTCTAATTCTGAAAATGGGCAAAATCTATAAATAGAATCGAAATTCAGAACTACAAATCTGAGATGCAGTTGACAGAATCCCCATTCCCCCAACGAAATCTATGGCAACAAACTCGGCAACTAGCCCACAACCCAAACCCCCCAAAAAAGGCGAAAACATCTCTCCGAAATAGCAAAAATCTCCGTCAACAAATATTTACGAAAGCCGATTTAGGTATACATACTTGTGCCAATTTAGACCTAGAACAGCGGTGACAGAGCGAACTGAAATTGCTTCAAACAGAAGGGCTGAAAGCATGAAAAGAATCGACAGAATAAACGGTATAGCCGCCCGAAGCTCCAACGACCAATGCTTGTAAAATGGGACGCGAATTAGGGCGGCGATCGCGAGAGCCACCCAGAGAGCTGGCTGCAGGCGCTCGTGCCACAGCGGCGAGAGGTGGCGGAGGTAGTCTACGCCAACGTAGGCTATTGCGGCGATCCCCAACCCGGCGGAGCTTAAGCGGCGACGCCGCTGGGAGATTGGCGGCGAGCGCATCTACGGTTGCGGTGTGCAGTGGTCGGAGACGCAGAGAGTAGAGCTTCCCAAAATTTAAGTTCAAATATTCTACTTTATCTAATTACTAATATACCTAACAGACTTGAGATCAAACTCAATCATATGTTTAGTGAGCTAAAGCTCATTTAAGTTGATAAACAAGTTCAACCAAAAAAAAAAGGTGGATAAACAAGTAGCAGAGGTAACGCGCGATGCACGTGCAACTTCTATTTTAGCAATTATTTGAAGAAATGATGATTTACTATTAAGCCTACTTCTATATTTTCATGTAAATATCTAACCAAAGAGAGTAATAATATGTAAATTAGTAAATACCAAAATTTCTTACATAATTTTTTTTTGAAATTATATTAAAATATTATGTTTTTCTAACGGGTGGCATACTAATAATAGAAATATTGCGAACACTACAAATAGGAATATTATATATTTATCTTTTTACAAAATTGGCACGCATTTAGAATTTCTCATTTTCGAAATGAGTTATGCAATTGATTTCGTTCCCAGCCGTTCAAACGAAGATCAATGTATGATAACGCGAACCATTGCATTTCAAGAGAAAAATTTTATCCAGCTCAATTTCATGCATCCTGAAATAAAAGGAAACGATTCTATATATTTCTAAAAAGAAATTAAATAGATTCGTGGAGCTATTTATATCAAGGTTTTATTTTGCCCTAATTTTTTGTCAGGCTTTTTTTTGTTGAATTTGTTAATTTTCATGTTTATGCATAAGGTATTATTTCTCGTGTAAGTTTTGTGCGCCAAGCTACATTATTATCAAATGAATTTGAGGGTATTCTGGTGAAATACGGCATCAACATGCATTAATATTTTTGTTTCTTTTGGGTTAAATATTATCATAAATATATTTTTGAGTGCATTTTGTTTTCTGGCACAGGAAAATCGGTTATTGCTTGATGTGGTCAGGCATTACTTGGAAATATAGATGATTTTGAAATAGCGCAGAGAATAATTTCATCGTGCAGCCTTAATTTAGCAGGTTTAATCAAGTGGTTTGGAAAAATTTAGGTTGTTTATTGATCAAAGAGTACATGTCAGCCTCCTTATTGTTGGAAGAGTCTATTACTTGAGTTTTGAGAAGGTTGTATGATATGCAATGGGGTGGAAGGTGGTTTTACTGTCGTTGCTACAAATTGCCACTTTGGTTGATGCTATGAGCAGGTCAGAGAGATTTTGGTCTGTGGATATGTATGTAGGAACTTCAGCCCTCCACAGTTGGATAGTTAGCAGTGCAACCATATTTGTATTGGTGGCTCTCATTCTATCGATGTACTTAATCTTCGATCATTTAATTGCCTACAACCAGCCAGAGGTCCGTCCCATTTTCGAGATAGGTGTTTGTTCGGTTTCTTAGCTGATCGTATTGTTGTTGGTTGATAGTAGTGGTCATGTAAACATAATTATTTATCAGGACTCGGAGTCTTCTGACGTTTTTTTTTTTTAATAATTAGTTGGTTGTGTCCATGTTATTTTATACAGTGTCTGAGCGAGCTTTTTTCATTTCAGGAGCAAAAGTTCTTGGTTGGACTCATTCTAATGGTCCCCGTATATGCTATGGAATCGGTAATGATGCCTGGTGAATAACATTATATGCATTTAAATTCCAACAATAGGGCATTGTGATTATGAGAGACGATATCAACTGAAGATGAGATATTCTACATTAAGAACTATGGAATTGCCTCTTGCTCACCACAATTTTGAGATTTACATCTTTCTTTTTCCCTCTAAAGTCATCCTCTACTTTTTATGTTTGTTGTTTCATAAAATGCGATTTCAGATTTTTTTAAATTGCGTGTTTTCTTTCTGTCATAAACCCTTGAAGCAGACATGAATACTTGTTCCAAATCAAACTACTTCAGTTTGTTGTGAGCCATTATTTTGTGATCTGCCAATTTCTACTTTTTGAGATTTATTTTCTTCCGACCTGGGCTTATTTTGTTTCTTGTTGATTGTTTGGTTATGTGAACAGTTTCTATCACTATTAGACTCTGAGCTTGCCTTCATTTGTGAAATTCTACGAGATTGTTATGAAGCTTTTGCTTTGTATTGCTTTGAGAGATATCTCATAGCATGCTTAGGTATGTCGATTTTCGCTTTACTTAGAATATTGTTTTATTTAAAATATTTCTTTAAAAACCTTCACAATTTCTAAATCTCATACTTATCTAGTTAGTATTGTATTAATTTATTTTTCTTTTTATTTCTTCTTCTAGAGAATTCTCCTCCAGTTAAACTCCTTGAATGTAGCGATTCTCAAATTCAAATTTCATCAATGGGCTTAGTGCATATACTATAGTGTCTGATTTTAATTGTGTCAATACAAACTATGAAATTGTAGTTGATTCAATATTGCGTGATGATAGTCTCTATATTCACATCTGCCAATTGTTTGACAAACTTTACTTTTGTTGTGTTCCGCCAAGAGAAATATTTCACTATGTCAAAGAATTATGTCTTGCAGGTGGAGAGGAAAGTTCCATTAAATTTATGGAAGGCCAAAGCTTGGTTACCTCTTACTTATCTCTTGTAGATGATATTTATGCTTACGGAATTGTTCGACATCCTTTTCCATTAAATTGCTTCTTAAGGGATTGGAAGCTTGGTTCTGAATTCTATCAAGCTGTAAAAATTGGCATTGTGCAGTATGTATGTACATACACTTTAGTGGAAACTGGCAATATGGTGCTTTAATATGTTATTAACTAAGTGTCTAATTTAACAGATGATATTGAAGATGATATGTGCATTACTTGCGATGATTTTTGAATCTCTGGGTGTTTATGGCGAAGGAAAGTTCGAGTGGGGATATGCGTAAGTTACTATTCTACAACTTGCTCAACTTTTAGCTTTGAATTTTCTAGCTTGGATTTTGTGTTATTATGATTGAGTCCTATATTATTATTAGTAACTTGAACTAGTATTATTTCAATCATTTTATTTAAAAATTTTGTTATGTCTTTGGGAAAAATGAAAAAGTCACTAATTCTTCATGATCTAAGAGCTTGTGATCTCCTTGCAGTTATCCGTATTTAGCGGTAGTACTAAATTTCTGCCAAACCTGGGCCTTATATTGCCTTGTGCAGTTTTATTCTGTTACGAAGAATAAATTGGCACCGATTAAACCTTTGGCCAAGTTTTTGACATTTAAGTCAATTATCTTCCTGACGTGGTGGCAAGGTGTCGCTGTTGCCTTTCTTTTCTCATTAGGAGCTTTTGAGGGGTCATTGGCACAGGTTCTAGAAACCCGTATACAAGACTACTTCATCTGTTTAGAGGTGCGTGGAAAATTACCCACTTCTCTTTTAGTATATTAAGATAATTTGTACAACTATATATAATTATTCTATATTATGCACCGATAATCAAATCTATCTGATATTAGTTTCTTCAATGTGAAAGAATTGAATGTTTGCTACTTTTATCTAGTTTGCCAATCAATATCCTATATTACTTGTGGCTTCATCAACTTTACCAATCAGTATCCTATATTCTATTTCCAAGGTCTTGTTGAGAGAGGATAAGGATTATGATCAGGCTAAAACCATTGCCAAATTCCAGTATATAAGCGTGTAACATTGTTCAAACGATTATACATGAGACATGTATATTTATTTCTAGATCATACATGTTGTCCTCGAATATTCGTAAGTGGTCTAATGCTTGTAATGATATTAGCACTTTTGTTGGATTCAATGTTGTGACTGATGCATTTGGATGTTGGTGAGTCAGATGGGTGTGGCTGCTGTAATACATATCCACGTCTTCCCTGCTGAGCCTTACAAACATGGAGAGAGATGCGAGCGAAATGTTGCTGTCATGGCAGATTATGCATCCTTAGAAGCTCCACCAGATCCCGAAGAGGCTCAAGACTGTGAAAGATCTCCCACGTTACATGATTCCATGATTAAAGAAGGAGAAGAAACCCACCCAAAAATCCATCAGAGCGTCTGTGATGTGGTCCTTGGGAGCGGTGGGATTGTAAGACAAGTCTCTTCTTTTCTTTTTCTTGAGCAAAAACACCATACATTCCAAATTATTGTTTCACATACTTGTGGATGGTTCATGTTTTTCCAGATAGTCGAAGACGTGAAGTTCACTGTGTCCCATGTTGTCGAACCAGTTGAAAGGGGACTCTGTAAACTGAACAGAACTTTTCATCATATATCAGAAAACATGAAAAAGCATGAGAAATGCAAGAATGATTGTTGCTTAGTCCCTTTGAACTTGTCCACAAAAGAAATCTCTAATGTTTGAAGGTACCTTAAGTTATAATTGTTTATAACTAGTTATAGAAAAAAAAAAATAGAAAACAGATACTAGTACACAAACATTTCTTGTGTAAATAGTTTGCTAGTTGCAGAGGAAGTCATTTTTGAAATCTTGACGATTCAAGGAAGGTTTTCCTTTCCTTTCCTTTCTTTCTTTCTTTAAACAAGAGCTGCTATAGGTGCGCACATGACATCGAGGTAGAGAAGATTTATTTTATTTTACTGTAATTATTATTTTGAGAAGAAAAAAAGTTGCAGTAGAGGATGTTACTTCTAATATTTCATAGCATTATTTCATAGTAGATGAATGATATAAGTTTCTATTTTATTTTTATTGTTTTGCATTTTGCAAATTGTAAAAGCACTAATAGCAGAGAGCCCCTCTGGAGAGCTACCTTTCTATTCTAAAATTTAAAATTATATTCTCTCTGTCCCTAAATTGTGACCTAGTGGAGATGAAATGAGTTTCAAGAAAAAAATGTGGTAGTAGTGTTTGAGTCCACTCAAACACTTTTTTAAATAGTGAGAGGGGAAGTTTATGAGGTCATTTCCAAATAAGAAAAGGTCACAATTTTCAGGGGCGTACCAATATAGTAATAAAGTCATAATTTTCAGGGTCGAATGGAGTATTAATTTAAAACATATCTTAAAAATTAAACTAGATATTCCATCCTCAACGTTTCATGATCTCCTCCACGATTTGATTATGTATGACTAATTCTTGAACTTCCATTCGCGAAGTGTCGATGTTTAAAATTTGGTGGTCGAGGGCGTCGCGCTTCACTTGTTGAATAATGTCGGGCTGGTCAACGTCCTTTTTCGTTAAACCCTCATACTTTTCCTTATCTGGGGCCGATGACGACTCACCTTTTTCCCTTTCCTTTGTCGCCTTTTGGCCTACAAATCTAGTCGTGATGCTCGGTTCAGAGGACGTCGTCGTGTACTTCCCTCAGAGGTATTCTTCATCCTTTTTGAAGAATGAACGTCTTCGCCGACAGAGGCCAATCTTTGAGATTCGCAGAGGATGCGCCACACCGATAAGTATTTGAATTGAGCCTCGTTAATTATTTGAAATATTTCTTGGACTTGTCGCTTCCCCAATTGAGCCTCGTTAATTATTTGAAATATTTCTTGGGTGGTTTGATCGTCGCTTCCCCAATTGGTTCGGCACTTGTAGATGATCGTCACCCAAGTCTTCACATCTTTTTGGACGTGGTGCAAGTGACATTTGATTTGTTGGTAGCGCACCGGCGTGTTGGGAGGACGTGTATTGTGATTTCTTCCTAATAGACGAGCACCTTTTAATCGACACCATTAACAAAATTGGGGTTGCCTCGGCCCATAGGGTGCGAATGAGCTCGATCTTCGGAATGGGTGTAGCCAGCACGCCTCGTTATCGCCTTGGAAAGCTCAAAAATTTTGGCGACTTCGTCATCTCTACCTAATTGTATTTCGTTCAAGTTGAACGCGTTTGTGACGAAGAAAACGGCGAAAAGCCGAGAAGCGAAGAATTTGGGATTGGTGGACAACCTGTTTGGTTGGCGAACCAATTGTTCCATTCATGATCTATTTTTTTAGGAGAAAAAAAACAATAACTTAATTTAAAATGGGAGAAGAAGAAGAATAATAAATGTAGAATATGTGGATTTAGTATTAAAAATGAGTGAAAGTGGGAAGTATTTATAAGAGAAATTTGGTTTTAAAAAAAACAATCGCAAAAGCTATTATTATTGTTGTTGTTGTTGTTGTTGCTCGTGCAACGTGAAATTGAGCCTCTATGCGAGCCTGAGGGCATGGCTTGCCAAGGTGGGGCTGGAGCCTCGCAGTAGATGCTCTAAGATGCAACTGAATTTGCTTACCAATTCTTGTCATTTATAGATTTCATTTTCTCTTTTTGTTCATGTCGTAACTATTGACTTCGGTGTTCATTTAGTAAATATACCATTTTTTATGTAATAGTCTACAAATTGTATTAGACGATTCATATAAACATAACGTAGCAACATATTCCTCGAGTTGGTGATGTCGAAGATTAGGATCACTTGTAAAACATGGTTTTCGAGTGGAGATGTCGAAATAATGAAATTATATTATGTGAGTATCATGTTTGGAAGCAAAGACTATTGTTAGGTCCTGAGGGTCTCGAATAGGTGTATGGGGGGGAATACACCTATGGGCTAATTTAAATTCCTCAATCAGAGGAATCTCAGTCAGAGATCAAAACGAAACTTTACAAGCAAACAAAGACACCTGTTTTACTGAAAACAGTTTTGACCAAACAGGGTTGACGACTGATACTGAAAGCTCTTCAGTAAAGAGTTATCAGTTAAGTTTCTGGAACTTAACTGATGCAAATAAAGGCTTCAGTCGGGTTTGCTAAAACAGAGATGATAACACTCTTCCTGACTATCACAAGATAGATCAGTCAGACTGATATCATACGCAGCAGAAATTAAACTTAGTTTCGCAATAGCCTCGGTGGAGCACATTGTTGGTCTTTAGGTTTCTCTTTGCAGTTATTTAGTGTTCAGTTTATCAATTTCAAATAACACAAGTAAGAATGTAAAACTGAAAGCTGTAAACAACACAGAGACTTTTACGTGGTTCGGAAAAACCCTTTCCTACATCTACGGTCGGTTGATCAGACCAACAATCCACTCCGCAAGTGCTTAACAGGTGCACTGCAAACCAAACTGTGTGCTTGCCGGGTTCACACAACCGTACCACTGAAGAAAACCCTTTTTCAGTACCCACGCTTCACTCGCGTCGGATTTCTCTTGCTCAGCACAACCCGTGCTAAGACTTCTCACTCAGAGTCAGAGTACCTTCCTGAACTCCGAATCACTCAAACACTCTTTTGGGGGGGAGGTTTGAACGAGTGCCAACTATACTACAAAGAACAAGTTCTTTGAAGCAAGTTTGACCTTTGGCTTCTGAGTAAACAGAGGTTTGCCTAAGGTCTAAGAGAATATGTGTAATCAGCAGTGACTGATTTTGGCTTTGGAATTCTCTTCTTCGATTCAAGCTTTGGGGAGGTTAAGCTTAGGCTGAGTAGCAATTTCAGCAGAGCTTCAGCTTATGTCGTTGAATCGGTGAAGGTTGAAGTGATCCTCGAGCGCTATTTGTAGGAGAATTCTTGAATAGATCCGTTGGCGTAGAACGTCATCAAGATTTCTTCCGTTGGAGAGCAATTCGAATTTGGGCTGAGGCTTCAATCTTCGAGGTTCATTGTCTGGGTGAAAACGGCTCTCTTGATGGACATGAGATGTGACGTCTCTGAAAAGTAACCACCAGATAGGAATGACCTCTGCAGAGATAAGATCCTAAGATCTCTGCATTTAATGCGGCTATACTTTGTGAGTACGTGGCTTCCTCTGAACGTTGGAAGATCAGTCCTAGGAGGAATGTTCAACTGATACTTGACTTTAGTATCAGTCCATTGCGCGCATTAAGTAATCAGTTCCTAACTGATTCTTCAACTGATACTTCAGTTGGTATCTGCAGTCTTCAGTCTTCAGTCCTTCGTTCTTCAGTCTTCAGTCTTCGATACGGCAAGCTAAACTAGAACCGAACTCTAACACTTGAGTTCAAAACAATTCTAGTCTATTACAAATACGACCTATGAATTTTGGTATCATCAAAACAAGGATTATGATATTCCACAAGATTCCCAACAACTATGTCTAAACTTTACAATTAGTAATTTAGTCTTAAATATATGTTGAAGTTTATTTTATCGTATAACATAATTTTTCTAATATAATTTGATTCATACACCTGACTCATAAGTTATAAGTTATTATATATAAAATATATTTATACAAAAAAATTCATCATCACAATCAAAATATAGTGTTATTTGTCAATTGTCAATTGTCACATTTTCAATCCGACTTATGCTCAAATTATATTAACAATATCATTTTCAAATGGGTGACAATATCCTAAAAAAAACTTATTTAAGACTTTTTTACCCTTATATTTGTATTAAGGCAACGTTATTTTATCGTATGTTGAAGTTTATTTTATTGTATAACATGACTTTTCTAATATAATTTGATTCATACACGTGACTTATAAGTTATTACACATAAAATATATTTATACAATACACACTAACAGCAACTGCAATAAATAATAATAATAATAATAATAATAATAATAATAATAATAATAATAATAATAATAATAATAATAATAATAATAATAATAATAATAATAATAATAATAATAAATCTCATCATAATCAAAATATAGTGTTATTTGTCAATTGTCACATTTCCAATCTCCGACTTATGCTCAAATTGTATTAATGATATCATTTCAAATGAGTGACAATATCCTAAAAAAACTTATTTAGGGCTTTTTTACCCTTATATTTGTATTAATGCAATGTTCATTTATATTTTTGGTCATTTTATCCATTTAAATTTGACAACTTGATTCCGACGACGTGAGTTCCACTATTATTTTCTTCGAATTTCCTACCATTTTTTTCCAAATAAATTTATAAAAATCAATTTTCAATTGTATAGTAGATCTGGTATGGCTTATTCGTACCAATTGCACCATGACCACGCATCATCTTGATATGTACATTTGATCATGCGCTTTGGACGAATGGTACGAAATGACCTATTCACATCATTTGTCTCAAGATCTGTCGATCTTGCACTTGGAACAAATGGTACGAAAGGGCTTATTTCCAACACTTGTCCCAAGGTCTGTCGTACCAGCACTTAGAATGAATGGTAAGAAATGACCTATTCGCATCATTCGCCACAACTGTCCCGCTAGCACTTGGAAAATAGTACAAAAGGGCCTATTCACACAATTCTTCCCAACATCTGTCGCACCAACATTTGGAAGGAATAGTGCGAAAGGGCCTATCGCACCATTCGTCCCAAGGTCTGTTGCGTCTACACAGGGACGAATACAAGTGGGGCGATGGGGGTACGGCTGTACCCCCAGTTTCTTTTAATAACAGTATAAATTATGTACTAAAAGAAAAAATTTCATGTATTATGTATTCCCAAAAAGTTCTCAAACAATAGGATAAGGTGGACGCAAATTTCTTAAATTGTATTTGGGCTTTGGTGGGCCTCAAATTTTCTTTAAAACGACGGCTGAAGTGTGTTGATGTAGAGAATAGAAATAGGAATGATTAATTAATTTAATAAAAAAGATACTACTAACTAAATTAAAAACAAAGACATTGTCACTTGCGAGAGTCTATAGAATATATTAGACAATTACATAATGTTTTTTGTTTTCGTATTTTTAATAATGTTTTGGGATATATTATTTTTATGTTTATGAGATTATTTTTTTTGTACCTCCAATTTAAAAATCCTGGATCCGCCACTGCGTCTACACTTGGAACGAATGGTTCGAATAGGCATTTTTCGTACCATTCGTTTTCAAAAATACTATAGACTCGCAGTTTGTTTCAACAAATCGAAGTATAATTCATGAAAAAAAAAATTCAACATTTTATTCATCTTCTTCATTTTTCTACAGATCCAAGTAAAAATAACAGAAAATAACACGAAATATTTGAATCTAACTAAATGGATGAATTAAATCTTCAATGATTTGAAACGGATACCACCGGCAATGCTAGTGAATCCTTGTATTATCCTAAAAAGTACTCCCTCCGTCCCATTTGAAATTTTCTGTTTCTTTTCGGCACGGTTATTTAGGAACATGTTAATTAGATTATTAAATAGTGTGGTCTAGAGTTAAAAAGGTGATGTGAGCCCCAAATATTCTTACTTTTTGAGAATAAATTTTTCCATAAAAGGAAATAAGACATTTGAAGTGGGACAGCCCAAAAAGGAAAACAAGACATTTGAAGTGGGATAGAGGGAGTAACTTATTAGAACCTTTTTACCCTTATTTTTGTACTAATGCTCGATCCATTTAGAACTTTTTTACCCTTATGTTTGTACTAGTGCTCAACCATTGATATTCGATTGCTCAACTCGTAGTGGTCGAATATATCGTGTCAATGAACCATGCATCATTTTTCATGAAACTTGTCATGTTTAAGCTGAACCATGCATTCATATAAACTGAACCATACATATTGTATCAATGAATCCTGCATATTATTTTAATGAACCATGCATCTCGTGTCAATGAACCTTACAACAATAAAATAGAACAATGCATGACTAATTGCAAAAACCATACATATGACAAAACAGAATACTGCATATTGCACAACATAACAATGCATATAAAACAAAACCATGCACGACTAATTGAAATAAACATAAAAATAATTTTTTTGCCCCTTATGTTTATTTTTTTTAAAATGAAATCATTTAATGTCAGCACCACATGTCATTCATCTGTGTAGTCCGCCTAATGGTCCAGATTCGGATCTATATACTACCTAAGGGAAAGAGTTCTACCATAACCCAATCCTATATATATTACACGTAATCATTTCTATACTATTCTCTATGGATGTCAATCTGGCCAATTCACCGGGTTCCGGATGAGCCTTATCGGGTTGTTAGATTATTCGGGTGCGGGTTAATCGAGTTGAAAAATTTCGGGTTAGAAATTTTCAGCCCTAACCCTAAACGTTTCAGTTTCGGGCTAGTCAGGCTCAAAAAATTATTTATAAAATAATGAATATTATATTTGTAACAAACAAATACACACATAAATAAATGACATTTCAACATCGATTTATAAAATAACTAATATGCAATTCTTAGATATATAAAGATGTACACATTTTTATTAAATGAACATTTTATGTTAAATATTGGATATAAAACACAGAGAATTGAAATGATATATATATATAATTTTTTAATATTAAATCAAAATATATTTCACAAACTTTTGAAAAAAAAATCTTACTCCATTATAGTACTAACTTTCAGAAGCAAAGTAATAAAGTTGAAAATCAAATAATTAAAATTTGTATAATTAAACAAATACATTATTTTTGTGTCAGTCTTATAAGATTCAAGCTATTTTCTAGTAAACTCTATCGAATATTGAGCTATTCGATATATAATTTTATGGAATTAAATTTTTTTTAACCGTAATTGTTTTAGATTGTTGATCTAGTCGAATCAACCCAAGAATTTGAAGATGGATTGATATCCCTACTACTCCCCACCAAACTATATACGCACGTAGTCATTTCCAAACTATTATTCTCTGCACCAAATTTGGTGCTCGTATAAATGTAACATTTTAGAAAATATTCTCAATTTGTATATTGACAATTAATTGTGTGAGTGATTTTTTCTTTCTAATGAATCAACATGTTTAGAGAATATATTTTTATGTACACGATGTGACTGGTTAAAATTCTAGATAAAAAAAAAATATTGCTAAATTTGATAGAATCCACAATGATATTTGAAACTTTGCAAATTACCCAATATGTCGTTATTCTCATTATTTTTATAACTTTTCAATCTAAGAGGGTGTTTGGCTGAGCTTATAAGCTCCTTTAAAGTATTTGACAAAATAAGCTCCTTTAAAGAGCTTATAAGCTCCCAAAAAAATATGTTCCTCTACCCCAACTTATTTTCTCATTATCTTATAAGCAACACTCATTTTATAAAAATAATTCAACTATAAATTTTTATTTTCATTATATATCATTTAAATTTCATTTTTCTTCGATTTTCTATCTCTAACAAAAATTTTCTCATTAACTAAAAATTCTCTCTTTAGCTTATAAGTTAAATTACCCAAACACTTTGACAACTTATAAGCTACTAATAAACTACATCTTATAAGCTCTTGAAACATCTTATAAGCTCCAAGAGCTTATAAGCTCTTTAAAATAAGCTTAGCCAAACATTCCATTTCGAATAAAAGATAGAGTACAATATTATGATTATTAGTAACGATGTAAATTACATCTATATCTCTTGAGGGAAAAATTGTAGG
Organism: Salvia miltiorrhiza; assembly: GCF_028751815.1. Lineage (NCBI taxonomy): Eukaryota > Viridiplantae > Streptophyta > Magnoliopsida > Lamiales > Lamiaceae > Salvia > Salvia miltiorrhiza. Next base: position 45,088,577 of record NC_080388.1, on the reverse strand, counting down.
GTGAAAATATTCTTGCTATCACAACACACAGATTTAGTAATCAAATACCAACGCAAAAAAAATAAATGAATAATAACCTAATAAGTAGCCTATGTACAATGAAACATCGTAACAAAATCTAAGAACCACAAGGCAAGCAGCAGATCCTACCAATCTGAGTGAAGAACCATTGTAGAGGATTTGGGCCGTCATCCTTCTCCGGAGGCGGTGATGGCGGCGGTAATGGAACCTCTGCTGGCAAGTTACGGTGAAAAGCATCCACTGCAGCTCCAACGCCATCTTCATTTTCTATACGAGCTTCTATTTCCATTGCTCGAGATTTCACCTGGAACAACATAGAGAGATAGCGAGAGGGTGAGCTTGTGACTAAAACCAATACTGATGTTCGCCACTCCACCCCGGAATCCATACAAAAACGTGAAAATGAGTGAGATCTAAATGCTCGCAATCACAGCAGCATATGAATTGAGTTGGGATTTTCATAATGTTCTTCACACATACCTCTGGCTGCAGCATCAATCTTATAGCTTCTGTGAGGGATTCAACAGTTAGCTGTGATATGGGAATCGGAGCAGGTCCGAGTCCTTTCTGGTAGATTACCTCACCCCAGAAAAACTGATCCCCGAAGAATGGGACAATGGTCGTTGGACACTGCATAGAATGCGTAGATTAGGAAACACGTTACGTCTTGCATATTGAAATGCAGAATGTTTAGTTAATTGTTCCATATCTTCATGTAACATTACATTTAAAGCACCAAAAAAGCACTGCTTCAAAATTTAAAGGAAGATTACCCCAGCTTTTAGTCCAGTTGCTGTAGTCCCAGCTCCACCATGATGAACCTGAAAATGCATATGATATTTAAGTCTTTCAGAAAAAAAAAATATGATTCCTGTGTTTGAATAAGTATGTCATATGTGATCATTATATCTGCAGTTACTATGTAGACCGAAAAGGCAGCTACAAACATACCACAGCAGAGCACAGAGGAAACAACCAGTCATGAGGGCAATCCACAATCACGAAGACATTCTCGGGAATATTTGAATCTGAAAGGGAAAAAGCTCCTTAGAAGTCGTGGCAATTGGCTCTCTGACTAGAAACTCTGAGTATTTCGTAACTTAATGGTGCTCGTTTACTTTCAGGTGTTTATGGCTACACGAAATTCAAACTAAACGTTACAGTCTCTACAACTCAAGTACATATCTCATTTCACCATATCCCAATGACTCCTGATGGGTTTAAGCAAGAAATTGGTAGACCGTGTACTTGATATTTTCATGGACAGTGGTTTGAGTGCGAGTGTGCAGTTGGAGGTTTGGGATTTAGGAACCATTGGTACTTGGTAGAATGGAAACATCATTCTTTACTTGATAATCAGCATAAATTTTGTGAAAAGGTAAGGATTAGACGGAGGAAGCAGAAAGAAATACCAAGAGATTGAACCAGCAAAAGATACTTACAATTACCAAGGTCTCCCCAGCCTCGATCAATTATTCCTCTTTGCCCTGTAATCTCTAAAGCCTCCAAGATTGTCTTAGTAGTTTTGTTTGAATCATCCAGAGGCTTATCAAGCGGACAAAACATATTATTAATGAATTCGGCCAAACTCTTGAAAACCTCAAAAAAACAGAGGACCAACATATACTAATAAAAAAGAAAGGCAAGTGTGACTGTTCTTCAACTTTCTGTGTTTGTATTTGGATAAGTATTTGTTTATTTTGTGAAGGGAACATGTTTGCAAAGAAAAAGTGTAGAACCAGTAGCAGTTGCTCAAATCCAAGACAGTAAGTTTTATTTCAAGCTACTGAATGCAAATTTCTAATCAGTCATTAGCCAAGAATCCAAATCCAGAAATTTAGAATATTCAATTTAACGCCATTGACATTTCCAAGAATACAAAGACAATACTGATGCATCTGACAGATAAAATGGTTCATGAAGATGAAAATCTAGACCGTTAAATTTACATATTCGTGCAACCAAAGAAATGTGAGACAAAAAAAACCTAGTCATTATAAAACATTCTTCCAATATTATTAGCTTTCGTTTTTTTTTTTCAGGTCTTGCTGAAACATGGTTTTTGGATAACTAGTTTACTACATTATGGGAGGAAGACAGACGTATTCACCCCAGAATCCAAGAAATTAGTTTTGGATTAGCTGAGAACGTATTTTTACTATACCATTACCACCTACCATGCTTCCAAACCCAATATAAATTGGTTGAGATCCCTTCTGTATCCACTCAGAAAATTCTTCAGATGGTTGATACTTTGATCCAAGGTTCAAAAAACAGTAACCAACAACATCAACCTGGTTCCCCCAGTCTGCCAAGGAGTAATGACATCAGTTGTGTGATTCGACATAAAAAACATCCAATTACGATGCAGTTACATACATGTGCACAAATTTTTTTGTGTAAAAACAGAATGTGGATGCTATGGTGACAGTAGATATAGATATTGCTTTGAAGTTATAAGATTTGAAACTTCAGATCAATCAGCAGGATGAACCCACACAGGCAATTTTATCAAAGGAGCTCCATATTCTGAACTGACATTCTTCGGTGGTTACAAGTTATCATGCATTATGAGCCAAATGACCATGAGTTCCAAAACCAATGTGAGAGTTTGGAGAAGAGTTCCAAAAACTGGACAGATGAAAATTATCTATGGGAATTCAATGAAGAAGAGTTCCAAAAGAATGTGTGAATTTGGAGGATCGTATCAACACAAATTAGGTTATTTACACAATAAATCTGAGGTATTAAATAAAGAAATATCAAGCAACTGAAAGATGGCCTTACCATTTGGCTTGGGTACAACATGTGGACTCCACATGTAGCCTGTCGGTAGATGAGAAATCGACCCATGATATGAGCTGAAGTATGCAATAGGAGGAAGCTTCAGTTTATTTCTCCTGAACTCATTAATAAGTCCTCTTATGCCCCACCATATCAGTAAGTCCACAAGAATATACGAGAGCTGGATCAATTAAAAAATATCATGGAGCATATTCATTTACAATCCGGATTTATCAAAGTTAAGAAGAGAGCAACTCAAAATAATTGCCATACCCAGTATCCTGCACTTTGAGGTACACGTGCTAATGGGTGAGGAAATGCATATGTAGGCCTGTAATTCAGCACATGATTATAAGTTTTTCTTAACTGCTTCTAACAATGAAAGTTTCATAATCCAAAAACAGAGAGTGCAAATTTCAACCTTGAACGGAAATTTGTTAATAAATAGAAAATTGTGTCAAAAAAACATGCCCCACCGCCACCACTGCCCCTAACCCAAAAGGAATAAAAGAAGAATCCCAAAAAACTCAGTGATGCACGGTCAGGCTTACTACTCTCAGCTTGTTATGACAAATTTTCTCATGTTATAAGATTCAAATTTAAGCAGGATAAACTAACCATCAATCACAAAATGAAAAGGATAAAAAGTAATTTTAGCTTACGTCCATGGCATTGTGAAGAAAATATGCATGGGAACACCAAGAGCTTCAGCCACATGTGCATGTCCTGATAACAAGAACATCAGCTCAGCAGCATGTAAAATATCAGTACTAGATGAGTATATCTCAATATTGAATATGCGTGTTCAAATTTTAGCTAAAATATTGTATCAGTACTAGACAATTATATCTCAATGACATGTACTGGAATAAGTTCAAGAATTCCCCCAAAAGACATCAAGCAACCTTAGATTGTACTCCCTCTGTCCCGGTCCAATAGTCCCATTTCATTTGGGCATGGAGATTAAGAAACTTGCTTTTTGAGTGTAAAAGTGAGTAAAGGTGTGTGGGGCCACATTGTATGTAGTGTAAAATCATTACCAAAAATAGAAATGAGACTATTGGAGTGGGATGTCCCGAAAAGGAAAATGGGACTATTGGAGTGAGACGGAGGGAGTACTTATTAACTAATAAAATCAAATACATCATTTCCTAATGATGACACTCACCAAGGGCAAACAAGGATCTTTTTTGGAATGATTTTATAACCTCCAATTGTTAACTAGCCTCACTAATTAGGAAAATCCTCCTTGCCTAAGTTATGTGTCTCTGTAAATAGGATGGAAACGTCTAATAAAAGGCAGATAATTGGCATCCTGTTTTCATTTTCTGTGCTATTTATTTACTTATGTTGTTGTTGTTGATTGACCTCATTGCTGAGTTCGGTGCCGAACCCTAGCACTTTATATATCTTCCAAAGCTCGTGAACAAAGTAGATTCAGTTGGTTTAGTACAATAACAATTTTTTAAAAAATTGTTAAGAGTTCAGTGTAAGTTATACTTTAGTAATTGTATACTGAGAATTCTTGAACACATCAGTGATTCAGTATGCTAATTAATAATGGAAATAGGAATCTCCTTTCGTATGATCATAATTATGAATGCTGCTCGATATGTAAATTATACTCAGAATCTTAAGTAAAGTTCTTAACTGCGGTATGAGAGTACTTTGCAACAACTAACCGTAAGCAGGAGGATTTGCAATAATTGCCTGAGCCCTAAAAGGTTCGCCAGTTATAAGATCTGGTTCTGTGCAGGCTGGAAGCAGAGATTCAATAATGGCCTTTATTTGTTTACGTTGTATAGCAATTTCTCCTGGTGCTGATGGAATAAGACCTTTGTTTCTGGCCATATCTGCAATTGCATGAAATAGATTTAGTCAAGAAATGCTCAAAATCATCAATTTCGATTAATTTCTGGAACCGATTTCGGTAACTGCTTCTTGTGGAATATCAATGGTAGAAGATAAAGAAAAGTCAAAACAGTGAATTTATATGATCTGCCCCGACATACACCTATGACGAAACATAGTACATGATAGGCACTAAAACTATGAACTAGATTAGAAACCAACAGCAGCACGACCATGAAGAACTGCGGAAGAAAAAACAAATAACCTAATGCATGATCAGAGACTGCACAGCATAATTCATTATGTAATTAATTAGGAATCAAGGGTCACAGAAGAGTAATAATAGTTAATACTCATATGGTACATTAATATCAAATATTCTAGAATTTCAGGAATGCATATTCATGTCGAGGACCTCTTACATCCAGCCAAAATACGAGGATCACCACCAAGTGGGTAAAAGTCCACCCCAGCTGACTTTACAAATCCGCGGAAATTGGAATGAGTTGCCAACCTTACATGATGACCATATGCCTGTTTTCATTTAGAATAAGCAATTAGATAATGGGGGAAATCAAACTATTGGAAAGTGCTTAACAAGCAAATTAAACACAAAACAAAACATAACAACGACAACTGTTACCAGTGTGCAAGTGTAAATAACAACTCTTCTAATAATTCTTCAATAATAGTAACAGCAATATTAATAATTATTAAATAATAAAAGGAAGATGAAGAAACGAAGATGGCACCCATGCATAGTTGCCTTTAAGTTTGCATAATTTACAGTGGCGCTGAGATTAAAGGCATCTTACCAAGCTAAAGGCATCTCACAGATAGCCCCCTCCTATTTTGGTGCCCCTTTGGGAGTAGATTAGCTCAGAAAAATACAATTGAATAACTTCCTTAACTCAGCAATGAAGAGGTTTGTTGGAGTTTCTGTGATAAAACCAAAAATGAAGGGTGTTCTGATGCAATTTATGGTCAACTACATCTTAGATGGATCTAATGTATATTGTCCTTTGTGGGGGTTCATGGTGGTACGAATCTCCCCGTCAAATTTCACTAAAAGTTTAATCTATTTAAGGAGGCATGAGTACATATTCGATCATAATGTGTTTTTGCCTCTACAATATTATTAAATAGAAACTCAAATACCTTGAGGCTGGTTCAAGTTTAAATTTAGACAACTTACTTTTCTTTCAGGCCTAGAAGATAGTTGTGGATCAATATTTCTGATTTGCAGGAAGTTAACAGTTTCTCGTCACTAAAACTCCAGCTGAAACTTTTTGCTAAAGCTCTAACTCCCATTCTAGACAATACATATCATACTTAAATATTCAGCCTTTGTGACAGAGGTCCTCAGACATTTGTTCTCAAAAGCTTTAAGATGGCATTTTCCAAAGTCTTCAGCAACCAGAAAACTCTCCAAAACATGCAAAGTTTATAATGCTAAGGGTCTAAATATAGGAAACACCAAACTTGTGATATTTCTGCGATTCATGAACTCTCTGGCATAGAGAAGTTAAAATCACACCTCATAAATATAACAAGGACGATTTTTGAGTTGGGAAACTGATTTAACCAAGCAAGAGGTGAGAAAACACTAGAAACTGGATAAAAGTCACAAGCTCAAGCACTTATGCCTTACCTGAAGTCTCCTTGCAACAGCAAGGAATGGCTGTACATCTCCTCTTGTTCCAACTACAAGCACTGCAATCTTCAGTTTTGGAACTGATTTATTATGATCGGTAACAATATAATCAATAGTAGAAGGAACTCTATCAAACTGTTGGAGCTCTAATAACTCTGAAGCTACAGGAGAATCCTTAGTGAGGTCAACCTCCACAGTTCCATCCCGTTGGATCTTCACTATCTCCACAATTAACTTTTTCTGGATCAAACAGCACAAAAGTAAAAAATCAATAAAAAGAGATCATTCATATAAGTCCAAATAGTGAAGCAAAAGGTGCACGAACAAACATATTCTGCCTCAGAAACTTGAGTGTGTATTGATACGAGTAAATAAGTGGTTACCCATAAAAGAATTCAAGGGTGGCATCCATGAATAAGCATATGTTTCAAATTGCATATGATGCAAACATGCATATCTCTGTGATGATAGTAAGGACATCTATTGCGTCATATTTTACATAATAATATCAAACAATTTATTTTGGATGCTTGCATGATCACAAGGGTGCAGGTTCAACTTTTTTTTGATAATAGTACCAAATATTTGAGCTTAACCTGACATTCATGCATTGGGTTCTTATGCTTCTCATTGCTGTTCAACTTCAGTGGTGCAGGTCCTATCAGGTTACACTTATACTGAGGGATTCATTAATAAAGAGGATTTGGGGGAAGGAATTCACAAACTCCAATGAAAGTGAAGGACTTCAAAGGTCATCATAATATGAACTCATCCAACAACCTTAATGAATCTGTTACTAATACTATGGCTTCCAAATCGATCACCCCAATTCATCCAATCCGAACGCAAGCTTAGATTATTAAACAGTCCCACTAAAGCATTACAAACTAAATGCACCTCTTGCATCTTAGTCAATCAATCTGTCTTCTCATTGGACTCTTCCAAACTTTCAAAATACCCTTTTTCCAAATAGTTATATTTCTGAATCTTAGTAATTGAAGGATTGTAGGACAATACTCATGTTCTCATATAGTGCACTTGAGAGACAAGTTCCTCTTTAGTTGGCAAAGCAATTGTTCAGAGGGTGGAATTAACTGTCATGCTATTAAGCTAGGAAACGTGAGCAATAATTTTCTCAGGTCAATATCAAGCTACATGATAAGGAATGAGATATTCCCCACAACCATAGCAAAGCATACATGCTACAGGGGAGTCATCTAAACCAGAATGCTTCTTTCACAAATAAAATAGAAGCACATATGTATAACCCACACCTGTCCACTTCATACACAAAGAAGCATGTTGAGAAGCATAAATGAGAATGAATTCGAGACATTTATGCAATGTATCCAACCTTCTGACGTTCTGAGAGTCTATCCAACTTTAGAGCTGACAATGGACTAGCCATTCTCTTCTCAGTCATAGACCGCGAGAATGCAAGCTCTTCATTTTCAATGAAGAGGTTTCTCTGCACAGGTGCTGTAATGCAATGGTCCAATCCTTAAGATACAAAGAAAATGTTCGTGTGAGAAAAACATCATCAATCTAACAGTGAAGAAAAGTCTGTAGAACGACTGCACAGAACATGCAGAGCTTCAGCTTAATTTATCGGTGCCAAGCTTCAGCTTTATCTGAATTTACAGGTATTGTAATCAATGCTTATTTAGTGTAATGAGAGGCATGAGTGCTAACCTTTGCGCACCCGAGACAATGGACTAAGACTGAGATCATTCACCGAAGACACCTCTACCGCAGATGATGACTGAGACAAATTTGTTTGTCGAATGTTGGCCAGAGGTGTCAAAGGCAAATCAAACTCACCATCCATATACTGATTATCTGGTCGGTCATTAGAACTTCCATCGATACTGTCCCCCTCGTCTTGTCTCTCTCTCAATGTAAGTGTCACATCACAATCATGAATTTGATTTGTACTATTAGACTCCTCTTGGCTTCTCTCTACCCCAGTTTCTAAAGCTTTTGTATCATTGTCAATCCCGTTACCATCCATTTCATCCAGATTACTCCAACAAAATTGAATACCTTCAGCAAATACACAATTTTTTCACCGAATACCACAGATTGAGAAACTATGCAAAACAAATGCCCACAAATGCAATCACATGATTAAAACACAGCCCATCATTCCACAACATGTCAAATAGCAGCAACTACAACCAGAATACTCAAACTTCACAAATATTTACGCAGAAAAATGTGAGATAACACGTGAAGAATTCTGGTAGCAATGATGGAAGGTTTCCTTAAAAAACTTCAAAAAGCTTCCAGCTTTGCAACTTTACACACAGCCGATACCAAACACTCACCACACAATTCCACGTGCTCACTGCTCCAATAAGGAATGTAATTAAGTTGAAGGAACACCACATATCACACCTTACATGCCATCGAGATAAATTATACACAAAAGTAAGAAACAAACACACACACACATACACACACAAAAGCCTATGACAGAAAGAATTGGCTGTGCAACATCGGATCAAACGTGTTGCAATCTCAATTAGTAGCATAAATATAAAAAATCCCAACTACTACTTGTTCAAATACATCAATTCCTACCTCTGGAAAACCCCTGAAAAAGAAGAAAATCCTAGAAATAAAATTCAATCACAAACCTTCTGCGGAATCTTGTACAAGAAGCTTCAAGCTCTGTTGGCCGTCGGATGAATGCAAGCGAATTTTTACAATATGGCAAAAAGGGGTCTGTCTTTAATTTACATAAATTGGCGCCGATGGTCGTAGGCGTAGAAAGCGTAATGGCAGCAGGTACTATACAGTATTAAACTAATTGCCAGCAAAGGCAGCTGCTATATTTACAGGAGTTTAGTGTGACAAAATGGAGAAAACGGCGTAAATAATTTCGTGGGAAACAATACCAATACCTTGCAAGCGAAGGAGGTGGTTACGTAAAACCCCTACAAACAAATAAAGATTAGGGTTTAAAAAGGAATGATTATTCAGATTGATTGAAGAGGAAATGATGAAGGTGATGGTTAGTTATGGGAGGCCCAATCCCTATGTGATTTAGGGCTGGAGAGATTCTCATGGCTGCTGCAATAAGGAATATTCAGACTTTGTTACGAATGCCACCAACATCACCCACAATTTATATTTTGATTTATTTATTTTTTCTAAATGATTGTAATTTAAAGACTCTGGTGTATTCGGTTCAGGACTTTAATAGATTTTTATAGACTTTTAAAATTTGGGTGTATTCGTTCAAGACTTTTAAAAGTCTATGAAAATCTAGAGGTATTCGTTCAAGACTTTTAAAATTCTATAAAAATCCATATGTATTCGTTTCATACTTTTAAAAATCTATGAAAATCTAGAGGTATTTAAAAATCTATGGATTTTAAAATTGGACTGATTTTCAATTTCATTCAAAAAATACACATGAACAAATCCAACCTCAGACCACGAAATTTTGAAAATCTTCATATTTCAGCACTGGCTGTGTTCTAGCGGTCGTGGCTCGAAGAAACCAGCGATCGCTGGGACAGGAAGGTAATGATCTTGATGCTTTTGTGAGCTGAGGGATAGACTATTCGATGTTGGTGATTTGGTGTTCACTTTGAAACTCAAACTTCATTGATCATTGCAGGTGGTCCATTTTCATTATATTCGTTACTCTGTAGGCATGCTAAAGTGGGGTTGATTCCATCCAATAGAGGTTCGGGCAAGATCTTGAATCATGAAGAAGACATGGATGCAGACGCTCATTTTGTCACATCATCCAAGGCCAGCGGTTGCTGGAACCCAGCAATCGCTGTGATCTGTCCCAGCGCTCAATTAATTCCAACGAGCGTTGGGATGGTAGATTTCAAATCCGTAAAAATCACGTCAAATTCTTGTTAAAATCCCTACAAAATCCGTTCAATATCTATTTAGAAATCCAAAATACATGAAGAATCTGTGTAAAATCTGTAGATTTTTAAAATCTATAGATTTTAAAAATCTATTAAAATCCTGAACAAATACACCCCCTTTAATAGTATATAAATTGTGTACTTTCAAACCATTCTTATTTTGCACTAAAAAAATATTCTTATTTTGTACACTAATTTTAAAATTTGTATTAAAAATTATTTAATTAGTAATTTATTCTCATTTTACTTCCTCGCTTATTTTTCATGCAAACTTAATACTAAAGTGACCGTAATTTTGCCGGAAAATGATCGAGATGGGGAAAAAAATAAGTATATAATTTAAAGTTGATGTACAAAATTTAAAATTATTTGGAAGTACAATATATGTAATTATCTTTAGTTTAAATCTCAATTTTAAAACTAGTTGCAAATTGGATCCAACGTTTAAAGTATTTTGATATCTCAATCTTTCGATATAAATTTGTCTCTTCTAGATTTTTTTTACATGAAAATTTGTCCCTTCCATTTATTTATTAATTTACTTTTGCATGAGTTTATATCCTAAAGTTTGGACCATGCTACAAATTAGAGTGTTTTAATGTCTCAACCATTCAATTTTAATTTATTTGTTTTAGGCATTTGATCTAATATCATAACTTAATATCGATGGATGATTTCAGAGTCAATTGTCGTAATTTATTGATTGCATCATCGTTGCATGTCCGACAACTAAATATTTTGTTTAATCACACTTTTTTTCTTTTTTCTTTTTGGAGAATCTGTTTAGTCAGCCTTTATTAATCTTATTCTGTAGATTAGGTAGAAAGTAAGGTCCATCCCATATATCATATGCTCCCTTTCTAACCTAATTGATTATTTGATTATGTTATGTGTATATTCCGTTTAATTCATGTGTTGGATTCTTGACCGATTCATTGTGACAGCAAAAAAGTCTTTCTTTAGTAGGAGCTTGTTTTGCAAGAATGCCAGACTGTTTTCTTTCTTCTTCTTCTTTTTAAACTAAAACATCACTTCTTTGTAAAAATGTCTCAACTTTAATGTAATTATTACTATAAGATACTCCCTCCGTCCACTAATCATCTTCCTGTTTGCCTCTAAAATTTTGTCCACCAATTAACTTCCTACTCTGCTTTTTGGACATATATACCCTCCCTTACTTTTTAAATTACTACACTTTATCAATTGGACCCACCACACTTTACCATTACTTGTCTAATTAATCCAATTTTGAAGTTAATTAAATGGAGTAGTATATTTCGAATTTTTCAGTTTATTTATTTATTTTCTGAATTTTCAATTTATTTATTTTCTGAAAATTTTATTTCCAGTTTATTTATTTATTTTCTGAATTTTCAAGTCTATTTATTTATTTATTTTTGAATTTTCAGTTTATTTATTTCCAGTTTATTTATTTATTTATTTCCAGTTTATTTATTTATTTATTTATTTTCGAATTTTCAGTTTAATTATTTTCCAGATTATTTATTTCCAGTTTATTTATTTATTTATTTTCTGAATTTTCAGTTTATTTATTTATTTATTTTCTGAATTTCAAGTTTATTTATTTATTTATTTTTGTATTTTCAGTTTATTTATTTCCAGTTTGTTTATTTATTTATTTATTTCCAGTTTATTTATTTATTTTCCTGATTTCCAGTTTATTTATTTATTTTTGAATTTTCAATTTATTTATTTCCAGTTTATTTATTTATTTATTTATTTATTTCCAGTTAATTTATTTATTTTCTGAATTTTCAGTTTATTTATTTATTTATTTTCGAATTTTCAGTTTATTTATTTTCTGAAAAATTTATTTCCAGTTTAATTATTTATTTATTTTCTGAATTTTCAGTTTATTTATTTATTTATTTTCTGAATTTCAAGTTTATTTATTTATTTATTTTTGTATTTTCAGTTTATTTCTTTCCAGTTTGTTTATTTATTTATTTATTTCCAGTTTATTTATTTATTTTCCTGATTTCCAGTTTATTTATTTATTTTTGAATTTTCAGTTTATTTATTTCCAGTTTATTTATTTAATTATTTCCAGTTAATTTATTTATTTTCTGAATTTTCAGTTTATTTATTTATTTATTTTCGAATTTTCAGTTTATTTATTTTCTGAAAAATTTATTTCCAGTTTAATTATTTATTTATTTTCTGAATTTTCAGTTTATTTATTTATTTATTTTCTGAATTTCAAGTTTATTTATTTATTTATTTTTGTATTTTCAGTTTATTTCTTTCCAGTTTATTTATTTATTTAATTATTTCCAGTTTATTTATTTATTTTCTTAATTTTCAGTTTATTTATTTATTTTCGAATTTTCAGTTTATTTATTTTCTGAAAAAATTATTTCCAGTTTATTTATTTATTTATTTTCTGAATTTTTAGTTTATTTTTTTATTTATTTTCTGAATTTCAAGTTTATTTATTTATTTATTTTTGAATTTTCAGTTTATTTATTTCCAATTTATTTATTTATTTATTTATTTATTTATTTATTTCCAGTTTATTTATTTATTTTTCGAATTTCAAGTTTATTTATTTATTTATTTTTGAATTTCCAGTTTATTTATTTCCAGTTTGTTTACTTATTTATTTATTTATTTCCAGTTTATTTATTTATTTTTCTCAATTTTCAGTTTATTTATTTATTTATTTTCGAATTTTCAGTTTATTTATTTTTTGAAAATTTTATTTCTAATTTATTTATTTTCCAGTTTAATTATGTATTTATTTATTTATTTTCTGAATTTTTCAGTTTATTTATTTATTTATTTTCTGAATTTCAAGTTTATTTATTTTTTGAAAATTTTATTTCTAATTTATTCATTTAAATGCTTTCATTTAATTCACCTAATAAAATAATGCCAAATAGTTAGTGCAAGATTAGTAAAAGTAACCACAATACATTAACACTACCCTTTTAGTCTTTTACACCACCTTTTCACCACCTTTTTCAGCTTTCTTAAAACCCGTGCCGAACACCAAATAGGAAGATGATTCGTGGACGGAGGGAGTAATATTTATTGTTGCTTTCTTTTCTTATTTATGATCCTAAAAATATTCTAATACTTGAATTATGACGTGTTTCGATCATGTATACCATGCCAATTTGACATGAATTATTTTTAATTACATGACAATTATGTTGGAATAAAACAATTCACCTAAAAAACACTGCTAAAGTGTGAATTATTATATAATACAGTTTGAGATTCTTGCATTCTCCTTCATCATGGTCTATGTGAATTAATGAGGGATTTTTTATTTTTATTTTTATGCAATTCCACATTTATTTTCTTTAATAATAATTTATTATTTTATTTTTATATTTTTAATAATAATTCTCTCTGTCAAAATGAAAATTTTCCATAAATGATACTCCCACCGTCCCACTAAAGATGACTCGTTTCCTATTTTGGGTCATCCCACTAAAAATGACTCATTTCCATAAAAGACAATATTTAACTCTTGAAAAGTTGTGGGCTCTATCCCTTTTATCTAATTTACATTTTCTCCTTAATCTATCTGCCGAAAAGAAGCGAGTCATGTTTAGTGGGACAGAGGGAGTAGAATTTTCTTTATTTCTTTGTTCTCTTTTCTTTTTCATTCTCATTTTTGTCTTTCTTCTTTTCTAAAAAACATACACTTTGGTTAATGATAAAATATTCGATATACATATCAAATTAACGATCGTAACAAAAGCTTTAATTTGATATATTATGTGTAAATAATAAGTTTTAAATAAAAAAGTTATACAAGTCAAAAGTTTTAAAATAAAATATTTTTCTCTCTCATCTCTCTGGCATTTGAAAATATTAAAAATATTTGATTTATGGAATTGTATTTTTTAGAATGAAAAACAAATAAAAGGATAAATTTTATTTTGAATCTTATATTCATTAATGAAACTTCCCAAATTCAAAATCTATATAAAAGGTTAAATTTTATACAACTACATCAAATTTTTTCAATAGACTTTGTCAATTAAAAATCTAAATAAAATGACACACATCCATTTTTCATTAGATTTCACTAAAAAATGATATATCGAATTTGTACAATTGTTGGTCCCGAGCGAGTGATTATTGGTGTATGGAGGGATACATCAATTACAGCTTTTTCGTTTCTTTATCAAAGATGTGTCTAAGAACATATTCAACTGATAATGAGGCAATTGAGTTGATCTCAATCAGCAAACTGGTAGACTGACTGAGTTCCAAATAAGTTTGTTCACACTAGGAGATAGTTAACAATCCTACTGACAACAGTTCAACTGATCAGATAGACTAGTAGTTGATGTGCGTGCAAAATGTGGTGGTTTATGAAAACTTACCTTTATGAAAATCTCTTTAAGTTGGCAGGAAGACTTAGTCAGCTTTCTTTGTAACCAACAAATGTAAAGTAAGTACTATTTGCTTCCTATCAGACTTATGCAAAATGATTGTATGCAATGCTTTAACAAAGTAAAAGATAACTTAAATATAAAGCATAAAGTAAAACACACAAAGATTTAACATGGTTCAGAGTCAACTGCTCCTACATACACGGCCCTGGTGAACAAGGAAATCCATTTCACTTTATGATTCCTTGTTTTATGGTTGCAAGTCAACAGATCAACTAATTATGTTAAGCTAATCAACGGGGTTACGCGATCGTGATCGTAATGTCAATTTACGCTGATTGCATTCGTCTGCTATTTCCTGGTAGCACTCATTGCTCCGCCAACTTTCAGACTACTCACTCGTAGCTTACTTGTCGGACTTATCCTAACTTCTATTCCTATATTTTACAATGGGTTAAGAGATTTAGATGGTTCTCCAACTAAGTGAACACACTGTTACAGTGAAGAATAAATTGAGTATATTAAGTGTGTTCGGATCTAGGCAAGGTTGTTTACAATGAGAACTTCCTAGTCTAGGATGTGTATATTTACTCACAAGTGTAAACTTGGAATATTACAATTAAGAACAAGTTCATCTTCGAATGATTTATGTAATTGAAAGTTAACCATAAAGGTTAGAGTATTGAAGAACACAACAATTCTGGAGCCTACGCGTATCAAGTCGTTAGAGAGAATCTTTCCGACCTGTTGTTTGTTGAAAACTTCCTGTTGAACTACATTTGAAATGTCGATGTCAAGTCTGCAATTTTGTACGGCGAACTCTGCAATTTGGATTTCCTTTTGCTGTATGTCAGTTACAAATAATCTGTGTGGGATCCACAGTTTGTGGACTAGAAGTCGGTTGTAATGCTCGATCAATTGCTTTCTTATAACTTAGATGGTTCTGTATGTTCTAGAGACTGGACATCAAATTGAGCCTTCAAACGGTGATCTATAAATACAGAATGCACACTCCTTAACGTGTAAGTTGCAGTCTACAAGATACATCTCTTGGCATATTAACATCAGTTTAGGGGTTTTGGTATAAAATCAAAACTTTATAATTTTCCCAATAATTTCTCTTTTTTTGATGATGCCAAAACCATTAACGCTTGAGTCTAAGCAATGTTTCATAAGCTTCCTCCTCAGCAGGTAGTCATAATTTCATAAGACTATGCTTGGATAAGGAGAGTTTGTTATCAAGGTGATCTAAAAATAATTTTATAGTCAGGATGAAGGTACAACGTACAAGATTTTTGAAAACCAGAGCATCATATATGATCTATTACATAGATATCAGGTCAATCCATACTACAGTCTTCAGTCTTCAATCCTCATCAGCTTCCAACCTCAGTCTTCAATGAGCTCTTATTCGTTCTTCAATTTGTTGGATTTTCAAATATTCTGGAGTTAGGTAACTGAACAGATTGCATATTCTCTTCCTTAAGACTTCGAATTTAGTAGCGTGAGATAGAGAGTTATCACATTTTAGGTTTGCACCAATCAGAACATAAGTTTCAATGAACTCCATGTATACAGCTTTGGTCTGCATTATGATTGGAATATGAAGACTTTTTCTCTTTGGAGGGAGGATTCCGTGGTGGTTATCCCTTGCGGATTCTAGATTTTATGTTGGGAAATAACTGAAATATCCATCCCTGGTTTTGATGATCCCAAAATTCTTAGATGTCTCTTTATAGACTAAGTCTTTACTGGACTCAAGTATTTTAGTCCATTCTAGTAATAGGACTGAAGACCGAAGTACTGAAGATAGAATATCAGTCTTAACTGATAATCAATCGTCAAGTATACTCCTAAAGGACGATTGTACTGAAGTATCAGTAATAAGCAATTACTGATACATGCCACATTGAGTTTAGCGGACTGATGCTAAAGTCAGTATCAGTGGAATCCTCGAACTGAAACTCCAATTTAAGGAAGCCAAGTAGAAAGTATTAAAGTACAACCACAATTAATGCCAAGATATGAAGATCGTCATTCGAAAGATAGAGTTTCCTCATTCATGCTACATTTCTCTGTAGCACCTTACTCCTACTGCCAAAAACATGTTAACTCTTTTCGGATTAGGAACATCGAAGATTGAAGCCTAAGCCCAGATTCAAATTTTATCTCACAACGACATATTTCTGAAGACAATCTCCACTAACGGATCTATTCAGACGCTGCCTATATAAAGAGCTCCAGGATCAACTTCAATCTTCACCGATTAAAAGACTTACGCTGAAGCTTTGCCAAAATCAAGACTCAGCCCCCTCCACAGCTAAATACTTGAATCGAAGAAGAGAATACTCATTGCTGAAATATCAGTCTACTTGATATACAAAAATTCTCTTAGAACATCTAGGCATATATACTTCCATCCTTAGCCTAGATCCTAATTACTTAAGAGCCTGTTCTCAGTAATCTTAGTGTTTGAACGAGAGAGTTCGAGGCAGTTGTCTGAACTCAAAGATTCTTTGCCTCCACAAGCTAGACGAGTGTTGTCTTAGCAACTGCGAGTTAAGAAGGAGAAAATCCAACCCAGTGTGTTGGCCCTGAAACGAGAGTTTTCAAACTAAGGTTAGCTATGCACCCGTAAGCACAAGCCCAGTGATTGTCAGTGTGATCGACTGACCGTGGACGTATGAACTTATTTTCCAAACCATGTAAAACTCTCTATGTTTCTTTATTGCTTTCAAGATTTACTCTACCTATTTGTGCACAATTTATATTCATACTGAAACTGATAAGTTCAAAATAGTAACCCTAAAAACTGATAACGTGATTCACTAAAGGTTATTTCCTAAAATCGTTTCCGTTCTAAGTGTTATCAGTCTAACTGACAAATCTTTGGATAGTCAGTAAGATTTCTAACACTTCTCTGTTTCTTAAACTGAAAAGACTGAAACCCTAAGTGAACTATCAGTGTGTCGACGCATTCTTCATACTGAAGTTAAAATACTGAAACACTATCAGTATCAGTCTACACCCGTCTCTTAACTGAAATTATTTTCACTGATCACTTCAGTTTACACCTTTCAGTATCAGTTGAGATACTGACTTCAGTTTGCAAAAGATTTTTTAAAATAGCTTACTGGTGTATTTTTCCCCATACACCAGTTCAGTGACCCTCCGGGACCCAACATTTTATCTATCTGACTATTTATTGTTTGTGTATTTTATATATTTGTTTATAGTTCTCAATTCTCACGAAAAGATGTGGTTCTCACTTGAACCTAACTATATATATATATATATATATATATATATATATATATATATGGGCGCGCTCCAGTGAGACCCCCTATTTTTCGTGTAACATGAGGAAAATGAATAAGACATATAATATTAATAAACAAAATGTATATCTAATGAACAAGATGTATATACTGATGAAAAATAAAATTTAAAAAATTCGTAATGAATAAGACATATATACTGATGAACAAGCCGTATATACTGATGAATAACAAAATTTAAAATATTCTGCTCCCTCTAGGATTCGAACCCTGCGAAAAAAAATCACCCTCCAAATACAATATCAGCCATAGGATTGATAAAATAAACGCATCAGATCGTGCCCTAGATCTCACTAAAATTAGGGGGTCTCATTGGAGCGCCCCCTATATATATATATATATATATATATATATATATATATATATATATATATATATATATATAGGGTTCAATTCTAGTGAGAAGCTGTAAATGAGATTAATGAACTTTTCAATAAATTCTTTGAACTTTTCAATATAACTGACGAACCCACAAATCTATTTAATTTGTTAAAAAAGATGTTACAGCCAAGAATTGAACCCCAGATCAACCGCGAGTTCATAAGAATTTACAGTAAAGTTCATCAAAATGTACTAACTTGTAAATTCCTTCTCACTTCTCAACACATTTGAGCTTCTCAATTGAACTTTCCCCTATATATATATATATATATATATATACATATATATATATATAGAAAGAGAGAGGAGGTGATCTTGGGTACACCCGAGTTTATCATACAACCGGGTTATACCTTCACTAAAATTTTGACACATACCCTGATTTGAATCCGTATCCTGACCCAACCCATATAAATAATACAATTATGGATACGGGTCAACCCGGTTGTACGGTACACCCAGGTGTACCCAAGATTTTGTGAAGAGAGAGATAGAGAAAGAGGATCCAATGAAAATGACTAAATATTTTTGTATTTTTTGTACTTTAAAAATAATAAAATTAAAAAGGTTATTAAAAAATTATAAAAAAGTTACAATGTGGAGAAAACAATAAAACTAATTAAATTCTTTTCTATTTTGAACCAAAATTTTTAAATAAATTTATTTATTAAAGTATTTAACCATATTTTGTCCGGATAAATTTTGTCCAAATAGCATTAGACTGTCACTAGTAGTGACCGGCTCAACCATCCAACTTTTTAATATTTAATTAATTTATCTCTTTCACATCACCAATATTCTATCCAACCCAACCACAATTATATTTTATAGTTTATCAGTGACCACTCAACCACAATATTTTATATAATTATTTTCTTATTACTTTTAATTATAATATTTTTAATTATGTTAAACATAAATTTAAATTATAAAAAATCAAAAAATAATAAAATAATAAAAATTCAAACATTACAAATTAAGAATAAAAATTACAACAATAAAAATGAAATTACATAAACTGAAAGCTACTACGAAACACTAATTAAAAGATGGCATGTGGTATTATTAATTTATTATATCTTAAAATCTAAGATACTAATAAAAATATGACACGTGGATATTATCTATAAAATTAAATTTATTATAGAAATCTAATTCAAAAAAAATGTATATAATAAAATAAAGGGTTAATTACGTAAAAAATCATGAACTTTGGGCCAATTTCCAAACTTGCCATGATTTTTTTTTATCAAAAATTCCCTGAACTTAAGGGGTTGAACAATTTTTCCATGATTTTCAAAAATTCCCAAATTGAGTGCTGACATGGCACTTTTCAGTGACCTGAAATATGACATGGCGCCGTCGGACAGAAACCAAAACGACGTCGTTTAGTTGGGGGTAAAACGACGTCGTTTTACCTCAAATTCCAACCCCCGTTTTCTCCTCTCTGAACTCCGGCGAGGAGCCGCTCACCGGACCACCCCTGCCCTCAGTCTTGCAGAGCCCTAATTTTCTATCTACTGCTCTTTCTTCGTCCACCCCCAAAGACGCCACCACCATCGTCGTCGGAAAGAAATCCGCAGCGACTACATCGGAGGGCAGTGGCTACATCCGGTCCACCCCCAACTGAATCGCTTCTATTCCCAGAAGCCACCATGTCTGATAGGGCAGCAGCTTGATTTTCAACACCAGCAACGCTGACACACACACACACACACAAGATCAAAATCAAAAATTTCCCAACAATTAAAGGAAATCCATTCCCCAAATCGACAAATTTTCAATTCACCATCCGATTCCTTCAATGGAGGCCCCAGGCTCATCGAAGAAGATGATAGCGATGCAGGATGAGATGGTGGAGGCGAAAGTGCTGCTCATCCTCCTCAACAATTGCCAACAAACGGAGCTCTGGTGATGGGGGTGGAGAAGCGAAGGGGGCGGCGGATCTAGTGATGGTGGTGGAGCTCTGCTCTGCTCTGCTCTGCCGACTCTCCCACTACGTGCCACATCAACTCGGTATTACCACGTAGGCGACAGGTCAGCTTGGTATTACCACGTAAGTGACACGTCAGCTCGGAGCTTCACCGGAGCAAAAAAGCATGGAAAAATTGTTCAACCCCTTAAGTTCAGGGAATTTTTGATTAAAAAAAAAAAAATCATGGCAAGTTTGAAAATTGGCCCAAAGTTTATGATTTTTGGCGTAATTAACCCTAAAATAAACAAACAATAATTAAAAAGATTAAAATAATTAAAAAACATGAAAAGCAAAAAAGAATGGAGCTGGTAGGGGCTATAATGTTGAATATCAAATGAATTTTACTTTTCTTCTTAATTGTGACATGGCGGCCGACCTCTTCCTTGTTTGGACGTTGCAATTGATCAATTTATGGACCCTGCCCTGACCCACTGCATCTTCATTAATCAATATCTAAACCTACAATTCTCTATAAATAGTATATATATGAGCCCAAGTTAAACAATTTTGGATGTTAGTGTATGAGCAATTGATTCTTCTAGTAATTTGGATTAACTATTTTTGCAAAGCCAAGACGGAAGCACCACGACATTGTGTATGTAATTGGGGGAGAATGTCATTTTTGTATGCAAAAATATTTCACCATTTTTTATTTCTTCTTGTGGAATATCTGAAGATGTCCTTTTCTTTATTCCTGAGCAGAGAAAAGAGAGAGTTGGAAGAAGAAACGGAAAAAGACAAAGTTATTTAGTTGGGCTTAGGGCTAAAAATACAAATTGGGCTTGCACTTCAGTTTTCACAAGAAACACCCATATTAAGCTCTTTTATGTGCTCTGCTCTTTGATTATGAATCCAAGACTACACGAGTTTATAAATATACTAAATGACTGCTTGGTTTGATGGCTAGAATATAGAAAATTAATAGTTGAATGATGATTAAATAATTAATTTAACTTTCAGATGATAAATAATTATGTAATTAAATGAGTAGAGTGCGAGTTGAGTTATTTATCACATACTGAATCATGCAAACTAAATATTTAATTAAGATGAATTATTTTATTAATAATGTATTATCACCCAAATTGAATTCTCCTAAATAAATTTGTTGAATGATTCATGGATTCATAATATTTTTTTTAAATAAAGTCCAAATCATTTTTATTACTCTCTTTTTTTTCATGCAACCACTATTATTTATTTTCAACAAGTGAGAGAAATGAGTTAAATTTATAGAATAACGAAGAGAGAAAATTTGGCGGTAAAAAGTTAACATTGTACTGATATTTTATATTATATATAGACTGTGGGATATTGCATGTATCATACGTGTCTAGAATAACAAGAGTTGTACTACAGTTTCTTCCTTGCACAAACACAACGATGATCTCTCCAGATATTAATTAACTAGTAGTAATATAATTTTAGGGTGTATTCATGGGAAAATTAGGGATAACAAAAAAATAATCCTTTTAAATGCATGTTGCCGTCTTTTCCTTCAATTCTTACAAAACATAATTTCATCATTTTTTATTTATCTTTTTCAGTTTAAAAATGGATAATATTATCACACCAAAAATGGAAGATAATATTATTGCTCTTTGAAGTGAAAAGGAATAAATGAGGATGAAATTAATTCTTTTTTGCAAAAAAAAAAAGAAAAAAAGAAGAAGAAAGGAGACATTTCGTCCAAAGAAAACACAAATGTATTAAATTAAATATATATACGCAAGCTTTAAATATGTATGCTTTGATCAAGTGAAAAGAAATTTACATTATTAATTTAAACAAGCATTGCAATTGAGCAACCCCAAAAGTTCCGTGTCCTTCAAGATCGTCACTAAATTACTTTTTAGGTTAAATCAGACAAAATCTATGCTTGATTCAAACATAATTCATCAATTTGATGGGCTGCACTCTTTTATGCATCCTCTATTATTCTTTTTAATTATTTAGTTTAAGTAGTTCTTAATTAAATTAAATCTATTTTGAATAATTACTACTCAATTATGAATTAATAAATCTCTATATCGAAATTACGTACTGAATTCTAACTGAAATCTTAACTAACCCTTACTTAATTAATAATCAATAGGGTAAATATCACTTTAAACTCCAAACTATTTTCGCACTATCAATTATATCATGAATTATTAAAAATAATTTTTTAAACCTTGAACTATTAATTTTGTATCAATTGTACCATTTATCCATTTTTCATCATTTGAATTTTTAATGAGTAATACATATGATCATGTCGTTTTATATAATATAGGTAAAAAAAGAATGATTCTAAATACATTGTGGTATCCGGTGAGCCACGTCAAATTTTTGAAGCTAAAAAAAATGAACGAATGGTACAATTGATACAAAATTAATAGTTCAAGGTTTAAAAAATTATTTTCGATAGTTCAGGGTATAATTGATAGTGCGAAAATAGTTTGGAATTTAAAGTGATATTTGCCCTAATCAATAATTGCGAACACGCACAGAGTTTTGGTCTAATTTGAATTTGTGTTTAAGTACTACTAGTATACCCACCCGTGCGATGCACGGATCATTATAATTTATAATTAAATGACATGTTTTAAGTAAATAAATACAAATACTGGAGGGTAGAGTGGTTCATGTTTAAGATCAAAGGTTCAAGTCTACCGTGACCCGATCATTAAAAATTGAATTCATGGTCTTGAGTTTGAATCCCAAATGGAACAAAAAATTGATTTTTCGCAATACAGACATTTACATAGATAATTCGTATGTGTTTTATATTGAATTCATACATTTTAGCTGGTTCTTATTTTATATGTTAAGAAGTGTTTACATATATTAGGGGTTATGTTATAGTGAAAATGATTATATTCGTGAACAACAATATTTTAATATGTATTCTGGTCATCGGTTTTGTGGACAAATGAACGTATGAGCATAGATAGACAAATTACTTTTCATTTCCAGGTGTTTCGTGCCCAAAAACACAGTGATAGTGAGATACTGGTCACCAATAACGTCATAATAAAATTTTCCTCCGCAATGTTTCTCCATCTCGATTTTCCAAGAAAAAGATAGGTGGTTTCACTGAATGAGTAAAATGTATGGACGCAATCACTGAAGCATTTTTTATTAAGAAGTGGTTGACTTATGTCTAACAATGTTAATCCTTCTTCCAATTTTCTCTTACCCATCTGTCTATTCGTGGCCTAAAACCCTTGGCAGTTCACCTCCCAAACGTCTCATAAATATTACATTTCCTGCACCATTTTTACAATCTTCCGAATGAATTATTTGTCACTTGATTCGTGAGTCCACACTACATCGTTCAGATTCTGCAAAAATAATGAATCGACTTTATCAATCGAAAATATTACTCTTTTCAATTGCTAATTATCTAAAAGAAAACTTAGAATGAAACGAACAAAACACATTCACACACAAAAATAAAAATAAAAAAAATTCAAAAAACACAATCAAACGCATAAAATGAGGGAAAATGAGAAGGGCCCTTTTGAAATCACCTTGTACCATTGTCTATATGAGCATCCAAATCAGCAGAGGCATGTCGAGAGAAGTCTCCCAAATTGTTCAAAGCCCATGCTTTTCACTTTTAGACAAAATCATATCTAAAAGAACAAATTAAAAAGCAACATCTTAATCTGAAAACTCACATACATATATATGTTGTCTGTTAGCTTATGATCACACAGACTATGGTGGTTTGGTTGGCTTTATCGTTTAGGAGTAGATGGATATTGGCAGCGAATTTTTTTTAATGGATAACATAGTTTTGAAATTTTTGAGTGCATATATCTATATTGTAAACGTAAAAATTCAAGAATATTTACACACACAATTTTATAACTTCTAAGCTGAAAACAAAGATGCTTGTATAAACAATGTAGAAAATGGTGGTTAAAAAAGTCAAAGACTGATTCTAGCAAATTTTCTTTCACAATTAGCTAATTCAGCGAGACAATAAACTTGACACATAGGTGCTTATAAATTAACATTTAAGGAAATCTAAACACCAAACATGTATGTAGTGAGAAATGCTAAGACAAATCCAAGGAAATATTAAAAAATGTACAACATTCGAAATATGAAGTATGATTCACTTTTGAAACCAATATTTGATCAAACCTTATTATATGATCAAGCACCATACCCAATCGACTTCTCCTTGTGTCAAAATCATGTGAAACTGCTGAAGAAAAGACACCAAAAATTCAAGCGAAAATGCTAACAATTATAAATGGAGACAATGGACCAACATCACTATTACACCTGAAAAATATATTATAATCATGTTCATTAAAATTCCTTTGAAAGGGATAGAAAAACTGATACGGCTTCAAATTGGAGAAGATGGAAATTAAATTGATACAACTTCACCACAATAACGCAAAGATATTCTTCAGCAATATGCCTCCTAAATTCAACAAACCAACTATCCATCAGAACCCAAACTGCAATTCTCCTAAAGGCCTCTAACAGATAAAAGGTATAAAACCTATTCCAACATTCAAATGATAATATAAAAAAACCAACTGGCAATCCGAGAGAACGTAAAGGAAAGGAGATTCTGATCAGAAATTCAATCCACCAATTATGATGATATCAAATTCAATCGAGCAAGAGAAAAATGAAATATAACATCACTCCACCAATTAAAGCCATTTTTCTTGACTAAATTAAATAAATAGCGCGTGAAAATCATACATATGTATTTTGAAAAAATTCAATCAAGCCATAGAAAAATGAGATATATCATCAATCTACCGACAAAAGGGCTTTTTTTGCTGAATGGATATACATAGCGCATGAAAAACATCGAGAAAATTCAATCGAGGCAGAGAAAAATGAGATATAACATCAATCTCCCGGTTAAAAGCAATTTGTTTTGGCTGACGGAATAAAGAAACAGCGCAGGAAAAACATACGTATGACTCGGATCTCAATTTTCAAATAATACTTTTGCAAATCTCCCCGAGTTCCTTCAAAAAAATCCAAATTTAATTAGTACTATAATCAGATATTTAAGAATTTGCTAAATATTATCAAATTACACAAAAATTGTGCAGTCTTTCTAACATTATTTTCCCCCAAATCGGTTAAAGAGAAAAGAACAAATTCTCCGAGAAATGAGAGATTTAGAGGGTAGAGTTCTCTGGGTGGAGAGGACATCAAGAGATGGGAAAGAATTTAACCTTAGTGATAACTCTTTTTTCTCGGCGGCATGTTGATAATCACCATATGTGTGCTCTTGAATCTGGTTTCATGCTCTTCGTCTCTGTTTCTTTTCCCATTAAAATTACCCATCACATTGTTCTCCATGATTATTTGCATCTCTCTTTGCGCCTTCCATGGTGTGTTTCAACCGTAAAATCCAATTGCAGAAAGGAAAATGGATAGCAGTTGGAGTTTCCATCAATTATTCCCTTCTAAATTCGGATCGAGAAAGCGAGAACATATTTCAGGGATCCCCTTTTTTCGATCCAATTTTTTTGAGAAATTATTTAACTTATGAGAGAGAACGTGTGGAAGAGAGGAGATAAAAATGAAAGATTCATCAGGAAACTAACAATACACGTTCTTTTAAATGCACTTAGATTTCGGGAAGAAAAACTGTAAAAGAATTGGCGCGAAAATATTAACGTTAAACTGCCTTTTTATATTATATATAGATTAGCAAAATCTATGAGGACTATAAAATTATGGGAGAAAAATTCGCCCAATTGGTTCATACCTTTCTTTTTTGACTTGGGTCATACGACTCATGCCCCCTCCGTCTCTTAAAATTGTGACTTTATTATCATATCGGAACGTCCTTAAAAATTATGATTTTCTTTATTTAAAAATAATCACACAAACATTCTGTGACGTTCGGAGACGAAGTGCTGAGTGATCGCCTGTGCAAAAGAGGCATGGACAAGGAGCGGTTCCGATTAAGACTTCCAAGCGGAGGGGCGGAGGGATGAACCGGAACACACCCGAACGAAAGAGATTCCGAGAATATGCAGGTATGAGACTGCATATTCAATGAGAGCTTAAATGATTTGATAGGTGCTACTCATATCAACAAAATGCATCTTCTTTTCTGGTGCCCACGTGGAAGAAACCCCAAGGTTAAGTGTGCTTGGCTTGGAGCAATTTCGGGATGGGTGACTGATGAAGATAGAATTGTATAATATATTATATCTTTAATTATTGATTTGTCTTGTTGGTCAAGTTAGTTTGTTTCCTTTTAGATGTCTAGGGTTTTATTATAAATAGGAGTTTTATTTATGTTTTAGGGGAGTTGAATTGAGAGTTAAAATGTAGAGGGTAGGATTGTTCCCTTCTCGCGGTGTTCTTCCGGTATTCATAAGTGAATCAACGGATTAACCCTTATTGTACGTATTTCGGTATACAATGGTTATCAACGGAGTTCGTATTTATCAGTATCAAATATATTTCACGCTTCTACCTGCATCAGTTGGTATCAGAGCCTTTGTATAATATATTATATCTTTAATTATTGATTTGTCTTGTTGGTCAAGTTAGTTTGTTTCCTTTTAGATGTCTAGGGTTTTATTATAAATAGGAGTTTTATTTATGTTTTAGGGGAGTTGAATTGAGAGTTAAAATGTAGAGGGTAGGATTGTTCCCTTCTCGCGGTGTTCTTCCGGTATTCATAAGTGAATCAACGGATTAACCCTTATTGTACGTATTTCGGTATACAATGGTTATCAACGGAGTTCGTATTTATTAGTATCAAATATATTTCACGCTTCTACCTGCATCAGTGACCCCCTGAGAAGTTTTTCGGGGAGCGTGCGAGTGAGGACAAAACGAGTCTAGAAAAGACTCGTGCTGATCTGTGGGGACACCCGTCAACTCTGAAGCCGGGCTGTTACACTTTCTCTCTCACTATTTACAAAAAGGTGTGAGACCCAATATCTAGTCAAACACAACTTAAATTTTGTGTCCACCCCACTGGGTCACAATTTTTACTTTTTAGGGCGGAAGGAGTACTATTGAGAACTAAAAAATAAATATGAAGTGTATGTTGGTCAAGTGATATAGTGGTTAATGTTAAAACAAAAGGTCTTGAATTCGAGTGCTCCCTTCTCCAGTGCATTGACTCTATAACATGTGTTATAATCTTCATTTCCATTGTATCCCATTTTTACTCTTATATTTTAAAATTCAACATTTCATTAAAATTAAAATTAAATATTACATTAATTAAAATAAAATTATAATAATTTAAATAACTAAAATTCTAAATTACATTAATTAAAATAAAAAATTATATTCAAAATCAAAAATTAGGTAACAAAATTGGTGAAATAATTCGAAATTATATCCAAAATCTTCTGGCCTATTCAAAATTAAATAGAACAAAATAAAATAGGCAAAAAGCCCAACAAAAATTAAACCGATATAGGACAAATCAACCCAGGCGACTCACGCTTCGTTTTCTTCTTCTTCTTCTTCTTCTTCTTCTTCTTCTTCTATGCGTCTCTTCCTCCATAGCAAATTATCAAAAATAGAACAAAAATATGGCAAATCAAACATTTTCTCTCTTTTTCTCAAAAAAAAATCTGCCCATGCCGCATCGAGGCAGCACGCCCTCCTCGTGTCGTGGATGCTCTTAATATTGTTATAATTTTAAAAAGAAAAAAGAAAAAAAGAACTTCAAAACATACAAAGAATTAAAGCAAGTAAACCTTCGTCACATTAAATAAAAAATAAATCAAAGTTTAAAACATAATGCATCAATTTTAAACCTCGTACATCGAAAAATAACTTCTCATCTTCAAACATTATGGCTCCATCTCTTCAACTTATGAATAACAACACTTTAAATTTTGTGTTGACATCAAATATATAATTAATCAATTTATCTTTAAACCAACAACAACCAGAAAACGACGATCAATATATAAAAAAAAAAAATGATTCCATATAAATACAATCTGAAAGAGAAAAGAGTAGTGTATGTATGTACAAATGAATAGATCGACAATTAATTAATCCCTAGAGAAACTGCTATATTATATACAGATGTAATTAATAGTGCAGAGAAGAATTCCTGCAAATCTCCCTAACCACCATAGCTCGAGCTCTGTTAATGGTAAGGAGGCAGAGATAGACGTGCTCCTCCAGCTCCTCCGCCTGCCTACTCACCCCAAACTCACACTCCTTCAACACCTCCAAACAATCCCGATCCAAACACACCTCCATCATCGCCCTACTGTGCTCGATCTCGTCCCCGATCCTCGCCACCAACCGCCCCATCGTGTCGAAATCCCTCTTCAAGATCCACGCCCCCTTCGCCGCCACATCCGCCGCCCTCCTCGTCACGGATCCGCGCTTGAAAACCCCAAACCTCCTCATCCCGCTGAAGAGGAACTCGATCATCCTCAATTTTCCCGCCATTTTCTTCCTAAGCCGTTTCAACACGCGCGAGTGCTTGTCGTGGATCTTCTGGAAGTAGTTCTGCCCGTTGAGATCGGCGAAGGGGTTGTCGAGGAGGCCGGAGACGGCGAGTTGGAGGAATTCGTGGTGGCGAGAGTTGATGATCTGGTTGATGGATCTGTAGTTGGTCTGGAGGTGGATTAGGGTTTGGAGGAGGGCGGCGCAGAGGGCGGAGGCTTCGGCGCTGATGTTGAAGTAGTCGGAGAGGATTGAGTTGAGATGAGGCGATGACTTGAGGAGCGAGGCGATGGTTTCCTGGGGCGGATTGAGGAGGAGATTAATGGAGGGATGAGAATGGTTTACGAGGAGTTGCGCTTGTATGAAGAAATCTGCGAAGGATTTTGTCCTCACCGCGCACAGATACTCGTCGTTCACGTTCACCTTCATCTTCAAAGATGATGATATGCTTTTTTGTAGGAAACCTTTAATTGTTGGAGAATTTTTGGTTGTTTCCTAAAATTTCTAGTGTGTCAAAGGAGGAAAAGCTAGGATGAAAGCATGCAATTTGAGGTATACATATATATCACGTCATTTACTTGAGGAAATTAATTAACTGTCTAGTATTGTGCGTGTGTATGAGAGAGAGAGAGATGTTGATTGTTGAAGGATGATGAGAGGTGTAATTAATTAAGATGTGGCTTATGTTAAAAGTGGGTGTATTAATAAAAATAAAAATGTATGTATATGCACGCATCTCTTTTATATCCCGTAACCTTTGCTTTATGTGCATCACCTTAATTTGGTTAATACTAATTTCACTTCTACAACATCAAAACGACTAATCAAATTCTACCTTCAAGGCTTCAATCTCCATAAATTTGCATGCTCATCAATCATTTTAATACAAATTCGTCATGTGTACTTCAACATTTTCATCGATCATGGTATATTAAGAATGAAAATTTATTAGTTTATACTTTATAACCTTATATTTAGTTAAATAAATTGACTTTTTAAAAAAGAAACAAAATAATTAAATCTGAGGCTATGCCACACCAAGACATCATTCATGTACCCGAAATTCGTTCTCTCTTTTTTTGACACTTTGGGGGAGGGGGGAGTGGTGGGGTTTGAACCCTGAACCTCAGTGTTCGTAGACAAGAGTTCGCACCGCTTGGTGTCCCCTCGGGAACCCGAAATTCGCTCTTGTATTATCATTTCTGAAGATAAGGATAATTTTTGCATTTGTAGAACTTGATACCCTTTTTGGAACACGTAACAAAATCCACACCATATACAATTTAATTCTAAAATTAAAATAACAAGCAGATTTGTTTTTTCTCTCTTTTTTTCTTTTTGAACATACGTAAGAGCATTCCCAAAAAATTTCTCAAAATTAAAATGTGAAATAAAATGCGGTATAATTAGCTTAAATGCAATTTTTTTTTGTCTTTATCTTCTTAACGCAGATCCATACTTATCTAGAATTTTTATAATCAGTTAGACATTCAAATATATATTTCCCTTATCACATGAAGCTTTCCATAAATAAGTAATAAAGAATTAAATTACAATCCAATAAATTTGAGGAATTATTTTTATTATTATAGACGTAATATTTAAGGAAAATATTGTGTGGTCTACATTATGCAATTTGGTTGGTCGAGGTAAGGAAGGTTGGCAGTTAAACAATCTCTCATTAATTATAACGGATTTCATGGCCAGGAAATACGTATAATCCGACGTGGCTTCTCAATTTTCACGACAACTGTCTAATATTATTCTGCACTTACGCGTATTATTAATATTTTTCTTTCAAGCCAATAAATACTAATTATTGATCATGTACCATTGTATATGCTGTTATGCGTGGAGTGTTTATTTCTTTGTTTGGCCAAATGCATATCTCATCTTCAATACCATTTCCACTATCTTCACCACTTCATAAACCAAAAACTAAAAGAAATAAGATATACATAAACAAATAGTTTTCCTTTTCATATAGGGGTTTTTGCAAATAAAATCACGAACAATTTTAAATTTGCAATTTTAACGTGACTTTTGAAGTGTGACGAATTAAATCACAACCTTTTCAATTTTTGCAATTTCGTCCCCTCAATTTTTTCCGGCCACCGAAGTGATGAGTTGGAACTTATGTGGATTATTTTTTTCCACGTAATTAATTTCTAACTAAGATTAAATTGCTGACTAAGATTAAAACAAAATCAAAACCTAATTCTTTTATTTTACTTCATTTTCGTCTTTTATAAAAATATATTTGATGTGTATCTTAAGTTAAAGATCATGAAAAGATCTTCAATTTGATTTAAAATTCATTAAATATGAATTTGAAATAAATAATTTATTATAATTTAAAATTTTAAAGTGATTGTTTTTCTCTCTCCTATCTCTTTTACAATATTCTTTATTTTTTTCTCTTTCTCCTTATTTTGTTATTATATTATTTCTATTTGTATCTATTTCTCCTACAAAATTTATATATCTTCTCTTCTCTTTTGATTAAAAAAATATAATATTTATTTGTTGAATTATTTTATCAAAGCATACATAAAAATATTTAAATTAAAAATATTAATTAAAAAATATAATGCACAACTATCAACAAATATCGAGACAATATTATAAAAGTATTTATTAATTTTAATTTTAATAGAAAATAATAATCAATAACCAAAAATTTTTCAGTAAATTTAATTATTATTATACAATACTCACTGAACTTAATATTATACTTGTAATACCCGGGCTTTTGATGACGTGTTTAATTGCTTAAGTTTGAGTAAGTAGGGTATAAGATCCCTTGTTTGATTACTTTGTATAGAGATGAGGAGTTATATGAAGTTTTGTTGTTATATTTTAAAGATGTTGAGATGTTCTTTTGATGATGTGAGGATGATGTGTGATTTTATATCCGTAATTGAGTTTGAGTATTTGAATAATTCGAGATAATTATTTGAATGAGAACGGTGAACTCGGAAGTGAGATCTGAGTCCGTTAAGACGTTTTTGAAATTTTTGACTTTTTGACGATGAATAGTAAAATACTGCTATTTCGTCTTTTTGTCGACTTTCAAAATCTTACGTGCATGTCGTCGAGAAATATTCTTAATTTTTCGATACGAGTCCAATAATGAAAGTTTTTATTTTTGGACGACGAGTGAATAGTAAATCGGGATTTCTCGATAAACGAACCGAGCTCGTTTATCAGAATTTCGAGAACGAGCTTGCGTTTTCTATATTTATATAGAATTACGAGTGTAATGAAAGTGAGTAGGAGTTAAGAGGGTGAGTAACGAAGAATGTGGGTAATTAGTCGTTAAAACGAGACGAAACGGGATATTTAACGACTAACGGGTTAATATCTTAAATATCTAAGGCTACCCCACCAAAACTGAAAGATATTATGGACTAGATTAGGTTATATTTGATATATTCTAATACTAAGTAAGACAGTTCAAGTGTGAATTCCTTAGTCGTAATTGTTGACTCAAGTGTGAATTCCTTAGTCGTAATTGTTGACTAAGGAAGACAAGACAATTTAGAATTGTCTTCTTCGCTTATAAATAAGGGAGCTTGGTCTTACGAATCGATATATGAAAATATACGAAAACATTAGCTTAGAGCTTTTGACTTCCGATTTGAGCACCGAGACGAGCGCCGATCATCTTTTCGATCACGTATCTAAGTAGGTAAGATCTCTACCTACGTTTTGATGGTTTTCTTTTCGATTTTCGTCGACGTCGAAAAACGTCGATTCTCGACTTTATTTTGAAACGACGTCGGATCGTCGTGAAATTTTAGTATGTTGTTCTTGGGTAGATGTTGAGCATGTTTAATGAAGGGAGTAAGAACGGAACGAACCGTAGCTATGAAACCCATGAGGGCAGCCCCGTTTTTCACATATTAGCTTGTCTTTCGATTTTTGTTTGATCGTTTTGACTTGATATTTGTGCTTAGGGGTATGCTAGAATCGATATATATTAAATTCGTATTTTTCCAAGCACGAAAATTGTATAAATTTTTAGAGTATGATTATTTAAATTCGTGAAGTTTGAGACGTTGCATAATGAATATTATTGCGTATATGTGTTCTACGATATCACATGAGCATGCTAATTGATTTACAATTTATGGATGATAATTGTTGAACGAAATTAAAACTGGAATTCTGTCAAAATTTTACAGCAGTTTCAAGCTTATGTTTCGATGAGTTTTCATTGCTTGATGGCTCTGAAATTTTAGTATGTTTATCTATGATATGTGTATTTCGTTTCTGCAAAATTTCATGTCTTTTGGATGATGTTTGCTATTTTAAAGATATTTTGAAAAATCCTTGACAGAATCTGTCAACTATTGGTAGACTTCACAAAAACGTTTATATCTATTAATCCATGAAGGATTTTGCATCACCGTTTTTTTTTAAACGAAACTAGACTTCAATACTTTTCTAAAAACATAAGATTTCGATTTTTATGACCTCTGAAACAGAGCAGTTTATTATTTCAAAAATGCCCTGTTCTGCTGTCATATTTGTCCAACAGTAAAAGTGTATGAGTTTCATTGTTTATTTGGCAGATCATATGAACGTTTTCTCTTGTGAAAATTTAACCAAATCTTCAAGGATACCTTTAGTTTTGGATGATTAAATTTGATGGAATTTTATTAAGGTTTGCCTTGGTTTCTAATGGCCTAAACAAAATTGGCAGAAACTGTCAATCTTTGACAGCCTGCACTAAAAGAGCAATATCTCCAAAAAACCTTTAACCTTTTTGGTTAACTACCATTTTTAGAGTGAACTACACTTCATGAAGTTTTTGAGATCAATTGGTATGATAGTTTATGATGATTGAGTTGGTTGTTATGAATTTTTAAAGATGACACAAAAACAGCAAAACTTTCTAGAAAACAACTTGATTATATTTGTTTTGATGGATGATACGATATGACTAAATGGTGTGAGTTGTGAGAGTTATGATTAACGCACATAAATGTTGGTATCTGACACTCGAACAATTGGTGTCGAGTATAAATGATAGTTTACTGATAAAGAGTTTTGATGATTTTGAATTGTTTGGTTTGCGTTGAAAAGATGTCAAGATGTTAAGTTTTGAGTCGAGAGACGAGTTCACGTAGTGAGATTCACGCGTTGAAATCTCGTGGCTGACATTATATATGAATAGGTCATGCCGAAATTTTTAGTGAAATTAGAATTTGAGCATAGTCAATTCTTGTTGACCCGTGACTCAAATACATGCCTAATGGAAAGTTTAACTTTCTAATCGGTTAATTAGACGAGATGAGAGCGAATAGATCTGCTAAGAAAGTGGACTTTTCGATGTGTTAAATATTTCTTTTAATTGAAGCGCTGCTAATTATAACATAAGGATGTTATAATTAATGAGTAATGACGAGAGATAATAATTGTTATATTGATTAACAATCAAGAGAGATGAACATTAGAGATACTAATGTTTCATAAAAGAGATTAGATTATTAATCGAGGTTTCTTTTATAACTTCTCACCAATTCTTCATAACGATGAAGGTCCTTTTGGGAAGTAACGACTTGAGGGAGAGAGTGACGTTACTCATTGATACAGAGACACAACGAGGTGGGCATTACTTTTACTACGTATATAGAGATCCCCTACGTATCGTAGGCCTCTTATACTAATGAATGCATGAGATGATCTAACTGTTAATTTCAGTTTCATATATATCAAATGAATTTAAATGTTACATTCAAGCAAGTTATTTCATGACAAAATCTTTGAGTTAAAGTTATTTCAAGTATTGTCTTGCCATAAAATGTTTAAATTTTAGTATGATATCTATCTGCTTTGGCTTTGCCAATGATGCAATCGAATTCGGGTCCTGAGCAGTTGATAGCTATCCTGCCAGGACTAGTGTACACCAGTGACCGTGAGTCATCTAGCGGGTTGGCCGGTCAAGTGACCGTGAGAGGTGGCCACCTCTCCGGCACACAGTTTCAGATATGATAGATTACAAAAGAACTTAGTCTGATCAGACGAACTTTAAGAATCACAAATGAATTTAGTAAGCTTGGGCCTTTTTAGCGAAAAACTCCCTTGCTGTACTGTTTATGATGGCATCACAATTTACAGTTTTGAAGCATGTATTTTTATACCTAGGCATACGTGCCCACTGAGTGCTTTTGTACTCAGCCCTGCATATGTTTTCTAAATGTGCAGGTTGAGCTGATGTGATGATGGTGCTGCAATGAGCGGAGTCTCCAGGGTTGTTAATAAATAGTTAACCTGTCTAGAATATGTCTTCATACATATGTCTAGCTACTTTCCGCTGCAAGATGTTGTTGATGTTATAGTATGTTATGTCATACTTTGAGTCTTAAGAGAATGGTTTCATATGATGTATAACTTGATTAATGATATTAATTAAGTTTTATGTTGTCTTTCATAGACTGTTCAAAAGAGTATTAATGAGTAAATACGACGATTTTTCTTAGGTTGAGTAAGATTTACGGCTATAAATGACGCCCCTTTTCTTCCCCTTATTCTTTAACCCCATCCCTAGTCGTGGATCACTCGGCCTAACTATCCCTAGTTAGGGCGGGCTGTGACAGAGTGGTATCAGAGCGAAGGAAAGCTCTGAATTAGAAGTCTTGAGTTTAGTCTAGAATGAGTCACTAGACTAATAGTTATTAACAACCGTGAGCTCAGCGCACCATCACACCAGGCTCAACGAGGTATGTAAAATTTCAAAGTTTATTTGACGTTAAATTTTGAAGAGCACGATGTTGAGGTTATATGATGAGTTATGATGTTATGCTTTGAAGATGCATAGTTTGAGTTTGAGGATGACAACATGATTAATAATGAGTTATTATGTTGTAAGAGCATATGTTGACGTTACATGATGAATCATGAGAGCGTTTATATCATATGATGTTATATGATTGAAGATGCATAATTATGAGTTATGATGTGATGTATTTGAGATGTTTTGTGATGAGAATTGTTTGAGCAGTTGTGATAAGTCACGATGATTTAGATGAAGGAATCTAATGTCATTGTTAAGAGAGATTTTTTTTTTTTACTAAGTAGAAGGATGAAATGAGAACTTAGAGCTAAAGCTTGAGAGAATTAGCAATTGCTTTAAGTACTTGTTGGTTTGAGTTATGAGTTTGAGTTATGAGCTTGAGTATAATAGCATGATTAATGATGAGTTATTAGCATGCTGCAATGAGATATTGTACGATATGTTGAGTTATTTTGTGACGCGAGTTTTGCTCACGCAACCTTAATGGTACTTGAGGAGGTATCATGAGCCATAGTCTTTGGAGATGGCTTTGAGAGAGAATTGTTGAGTTGTCTTACTGAGTCACGATGATTTAGATTAAGGGATCTAATATCATTGTTTAGAGAGATTCCCTACTAAGTAAAGACGGGACGAGATGAGAATTTAGATGTTTTGAGCTTGAGTTTTAAGATAACAGTACTACTTAATAGGAGTTTTGCTAAGTTATGTTTTGTTTATTTCTGTTGCTGGAGCCAAGTAGAGTTAGTTCCTAGAGTCACCTTTAAGTTCTCCTTATAGGTTGGCCAGGACTGTTGGCACTGCACGAAAGTGGACTGTTGTGAGATCGAACTCAGGAAAGATCGGATACGAGGACGAGGCGTACAGTATGTGGTACAGAGATACCCTAGCAGATTTTCAAACACATGTTCATAGACTATGAAAGGATGAAAGCCTTATGGTTGTTACTAGACTGGATGGCATCGTGCACCTAGTCCCCGTGCTACCAATCGAGTGGTAGGATTGAGCAAGGAAGAAAGCCACTCAATATGATGGGACATGTCGTCTTGAGCATTGGACCCACAGGAGATGGGATTTATTACAGATACCCAGATTTTCTATGCGGATCTACTAACCGGATGCCTGTTTTCTACCAGGGACTCTAGAAGAGTGTAGTAGATATCGAGTCGATCCTTGAGTATCAGTTACCAAAGATGATAAAATGATAAACGATAATGAGGACGAGAAGTAGCCGAGGAGGGCTAGAGTTGATGAGGATGAGAAGAGAAGTCGATGTAGGCTAGAGCTAAGGATGATCTTGAGAGTATGCGCGGTACACCCTCGTTTTTGATTAGTTGCAATTACATTGCGATGTATATAACTTACTTAGGAGATACTGGTACTTGAGATTTTGACATGATGATAGATAAGCATGCGAATATAGTACCCTACTGATGTTAAATAGATGGATGTTCCTAGTGTGCTAAAGTAGCAACTAGATGAGTTAACTGGTAGCAATTACCGTAAGAGGTTCAGACCGAGACATAGTACTATTAATGGTGTTGGTTTAGAAGGGACATTACGATAGATACTATGGTTTTTGTAGGGTTTAAATAACCCCTTTATGTAAGCCCTCTAAAAAGAGGCATTCTACTGATGGACATATTAGGTTGACCAGAGTGGTCTTTTTGTTAGCATTTCGTGAGTGCTTATTGCCTTACAGATGAATGTTAAGGCGACCGTGAGGGTTTTCCTTAAAGTTGAGTTAGTAAATTGAACTTGAGTTTTGAGGATGCTTAGAGCGTTGGTCGAGTTGAGTTTTCCTTTTGTGATTTCAAAAATGCCTCAAAGATGTCATCAAGAGTGTAAGGTGAAGGATAGGCGGGATAATACTCCGCCACCACCACCGCAACATGAGAGGAGAGTAAAAAAATATTGAACTTTCGAAACAAGAGTCTAGAACATAGGACCCTGAGTTTAAGCTTTTAGCTTGCTGGTGTGAACTTAAGTTTTGTTATGTATAGTATGTTGAGGGTTTAGAAGACACAGAATTTCCAAGTTCGGGATAGTATATCCCGTGTGACTGGGGAGTGATTATGTTGGACCTGGCCAGTCCGCATGATCCAAATCTCAGTAGACGTGTTTTGGGTTTATAAACCCATGTGTTTCAACTTTCGGTTGAAAAGCCAGATGGGTTCTTACTCTAGGTCATTTTTGTTCGACCTGGTAGTTACTTCATTCCACCCTCTGGTCATTCATTTGAGTCTCTTGAACAATTTGTTTTGATGTCGTTCTAGGGTTGAACCCTTACAACTTTTGAGTTATCCTAGTAGATTTTTTTTTGATGTATAAGACTAGTGAGAGGCACGTCAGAGGACTTTAACACCTGAGCAACTGGCAAACTACACTTGAGAACAATTGAAGACTACTCTTGAGAAGTATGTACAGAGGAGTACAGTAAGCAGCGAGAGGCTGATTATCGAAGTTTGATGCAAGGAAAGAAATCGGTTGTAGAGTATAATCGAGAATTCTGTGAGCTAACACGTTCGCTCATCAGAAGATGGATACTGATGAAGAGATGTCTGAGTTTTAAGTGCCGGTTTAAGGCAGGACTTTAAGGTAGTATGGGCAAGTTATTGGATGCACCAGTTAGAATCCTGTTTAATATAGGAGCCTCGCATTCTTTAATTGGTTGAAGCATGTTACCTTCAAACTCGAACCAAAACAAGCTAGTCCCGAGTTGAGAGTAATCACTCCTGTAGGAAGAGCTACTACAGTTTCTCACATGATTTCTAACTTAGAGCTTGAGTTAGGATCACTAAAGATGAAAGCAAGAACCTTGCACTTAATGCATATGTGGAACGTAGACATTATTCTAAGGATGGAATGGTTAGCAAAGAACTTTGGCCCGATTGATTGTAAGAAGAGACAGATAACTTTCCAACCACCTGGGAAGGAACAGACATGTTTTCACGACATTGATAGAAAGAAGAGAATTCCAATCATTTCGGCACTTCAGGCGTCGAAATTGGTAAAGAAGAAAGGAGCACAAGCTTATCTAGTTTACTTGAATGATGAAGGATAATCAAGTAAAAAATAAACTTTGAGGATGTAGCAGTGATAAGGGAATATAGAGATGTATTTTCCGAGGTTTTACCAGGATTGCCACCAACAAGACAGTTGGAGTTCACTATCGATCTAGAACCTGGATCAGCACTAGTGTCGAAGGCACCCTATAGAATGGCGCCTAAGGAGCTACAAGAGCTGAAGATTCAGCTACAAGAATTGCTCGAGTTAGGTTTTATTAGACGTAGTGTATCCCCGTGGGGAGCACCAGTCTTTTTTTTTTGTCAAAAAAGAAGGATGGCACGTTGAGAATGTGCATAGATTATCGAGATCTGAATAAATTGACACTGAAGAACAAATATCCTTTGCCGAGGATAGATGACTTGTTTGATCAATTACGAGGAGCGAGTTTTTCTTGAAAGTTGACTTGAGATCATATTACCACCAGTTCAAATTTTGACAGAATGATATACCTAAGACAGCTTTTCAAATGAGGTATGAGCACTATGAGTTCATAGTTATGCCATTCGGTTTGACGAAGGCACCAGTAGTTTTTCATGGATCACATGAATCGAGTGTTCCATCAATAACTGGATAAATTTATCCTAGTTTTCATAGATGATATTCTCATCTATTCGAAGAATGAGCAGGAGCGCCAAAACATTTGAGAACGATGTTGGAAACGCTAAGAGTTGAGAAGCTTTTTGCCAAATTCACCAAGTGCGAGTTTTGGTTGAACGAAGTAACTTTTCTAGGACATATTGTATCATCCGAAAGAATTAAAGTTGACCCCGTCAAGGTACAAGTTGTACATGAGTGGAGATCACCAACTACGCCTAACGAGATTCGCAACTTTTTAGGTTTAGCAGGATACTATCAGAGGTTTATTAAAGGATTTTCCATGATAGCAAGACCGAGAAAAGAAGTTAAGTACAATTGGAAAGAGGAGTGTAAAGAGAGTTTTTAAGAGCTTAAAGGAAATTGACTACAGCACCAGTGCTGCTAGTCCCGGAAATGGATAAAGAGTATACCATCTACACAGATGCGTCAAAGAATGGGCTAGGATGTGTTTTGATGCAAGAAGGAAGAGTTACAGTCTATGCATAACGATAACTTAGACTCCACGAGATACATTATCCAATGCATGATTTAGAGCTTGCAGCCGTTGTGCATGCCCTGAAAATTTGGAGACATCATCTCTACGGAGTTAGATGTGAGATTTTCACGGACCACAAAAGTTTGAAATATTTTTTCGAGCAGAAGGATATTAACATGAGGCAAAGGAGATGGCTCGAATTAGTAAATGATGTTGACTGCAACATTAATTATCACCCTGGCAAGGCCAATGTAGTAGCCGATACATTGAGCCGGAAGGTCTCGTCAAAGTTTGGATGTCTTCTCACGAGAGAGAATGAGCTTATAAAGGACTTTGACAAGATGAGGATAGAGATAATAAAACCACCAGGGACGATAGCGAGTATTGTTGCGACGATGCCTAGTTTGAGGAAAATGGTGATTGAAGCACAAGGAAAGATGAGACAATGAACAAGTTACGAGAAAGGATAAGAGCATGAGATCTCAAGAGTTACCAAAAAGCATCAGACAATGCTATTTTATTTGAGGGGAGAATATGCATTCCCCGCGATGATGAACTTAAGAATACGATCATGAGTGAGACTCATGACACGCCTTACACCGCCCACCCAGGAGGCACACAGATGTATCAGGTTGTGGAAAAAAAAAAGAGATTTTTGTGGGACGGAATGAAACGAGACATAGCTTTGTTTGTAGAGCGATGCTTAGCTTGTCAGCAAGTGAAAGCATTACACCAACGACCCTATGGGAAGTTAAAACCGTTGGAGATTCCCGAGTAGAAATGGGATCACATAACGATGGATTTTGTGACAGCTTTACCCAAAAGTCAAAGAGAAAATACAGCAATTTGGGTGATTGTAGATCGACTAACAAAATCTGCACATTTCATACCGATCCTAATCGCGTATGGACCAGATAAGTTAGCACAATTGTACGTTCGTGAGATTATAAGATTGCTTTGAGTACCGGTGTAGATCACCTCAGAGAGAGATCCAAAAAAAAAAAAAAATCATCACGTTTTTGGATGAGTTACAAAAAGAGTTGGGTACAAGGATGAATTTTAGCATAGCAGACGATGGAAGATATGATAAGAACTACTATCCTTGATAGAGGAGTACATCAGGAGAATGTGTTGCCACTAATTGAGTTTGCCTATAAGATGTGAGACAAAGTTTCGAGATTGGAGACAAAGTTTTCTTGAAGGTTTCACCCTCAAAAGGGGATGAATAGATTTGGAGTTAAAGGACAGCTTAGACCCAGAGTTATAAGTCCTTACGAGATATTGCAAAAGATAGGTCCAATTGCGTACAGGTTGGCTTTGCCACCTAGCTTTGGAAATGTGCATAACGTGTTTCACGTGTCACAATTGAGAGGATATATATTTTCGACCCAAACCATGTGGTTTACTAAGAAGAAATGATCT
Organism: Salvia miltiorrhiza; assembly: GCF_028751815.1. NCBI lineage: Eukaryota > Viridiplantae > Streptophyta > Magnoliopsida > Lamiales > Lamiaceae > Salvia > Salvia miltiorrhiza. Next base: position 45,047,527 of record NC_080388.1, on the reverse strand, counting down.
TAGAACCAGACTTGAGTTATGAAGAGAGACCTCAGATGATGCTAGATCATAAAATTCGGCAATTGAGTAATAAGTCGATTGCATTGGATAAGGTCCAATGGAGATATGATAGTTAGAAAGAAGTGGAAAGAGAGCTTGAGGATAAGATGTGAGAGAAGTACCTGAAACATTTACAAGAGGTACAAATTTCGGGACGAAATTTATTTTAAGGGGGAGGGTATGTAATACCCGGGCTTTTGATGACGTGTTTAATTGCTTGAGTTTGAGTAATTAGGGTTTAGATCCCTTGTTTGATTTACTTTGTAAATAGATGAGGAGTTATATGAAGTTTTCTTGTTATTTTTTTTAAGATGTTGAGATGTTCTTTTGACGATGTGAGGATGATGTGTGATTTTATATCCGTAATTGAGTTTGAGTATTTGAATAATTCGAGATAATTATTTGAATGAGAACGGTGAACTCGGAAGTGAGATCTGAGTCCGTTAAAACGTTTTTGAAATTTTTGACTTTTTGACGATGAATAGTAAAATACTGCTATTTCGTCTTTTTGTCGACTTTCAAAATCTTACGTGCATGTCGTCGAGAAATATTCTTAATTTTTCGATACGAGTCCAATAATGAAAGTTTTTATTTTTGGACGACGAGTGAATAGTAAATCGGGATTTCTCGATAAACGAACCGAGCTCGTTTATCAGAATTTCGAGAACGAGCTTGCGTTTTCTATATTTATATAGAATTACGAGTGTAATGAAAATGAGTAGGAGTTAAGAGGGTGAGTAACGAAGAATGTGGGTAATTAGTCGTTAAAACGAGACGAAACGGGATATTTAACGACTAACGGGTTAATATCTTAAATATCTAAGGCTACCCCACCAAAACTGAAAGATATTATGGACTAGATTAGGATATATTTGATATATTCTAATACTAAGTAAGACAGTTCAAGTGTGAATTCCTTAGTCGTAATTGTTGACTCAAGTGTGAATTCCTTAGTCGTAATTGTTGACTAAGGAAGACAAGACAATTTAGAATTGTCTTCTTCGCTTATAAATAAGGGAGCTTGGTCTTACGAATCGATATATGAAAATATACGAAAACATTAGCTTAGAGCTTTTGACTTCCGATTTGAGCACCGAGACGAGCGCCGATCATCTTTTCGATCACGTATCTAAGTAGGTAAGATCTCTACCTACGTTTTGATGGTTTTCTTTTCGATTTTCGTCGACGTCGAAAAACGTCGATTCTCGACTTTATTTTGAAACGACGTCGGATCGTCGTGAAATTTTAGTATGTTGTTCTTGGGTAGATGTTGAGCATGTTTAATGAAGGGAGTAAGAACGGAACGAACCGTAGCTATGAAACCCATGAGGGCAGCCCCGTTTTTCACATATTAGCTTGTCTTTCGATTTTTGTTTGATCGTTTTGACTTGATATTTGTGCTTAGGGGTATGCTAGAATCGATATATATTAAATTCGTATTTTTCCAAGCACGAAAATTGTATAAATTTTTAGAGTATGATTATTTAAATTCGTGAAGTTTGAGACGTTGCATAATGAATATTATTGCGTATATGTGTTCTACGATATCACATGAGCATGCTAATTGATTTACAATTTATGGATGATAATTGTTGAACGAGATTAAAACTGGAATTCTGTCAAAATTTTACAGCAGTTTCAAGCTTATGTTTCGATGAGTTTTCATTGCTTGATGGCTCTGAAATTTTAGTATGTTTATCTATGATATGTGTATTTCGTTTCTGCAAAATTTCATGTCTTTTGGATGATGTTTGCCATTTTAAAGATATTTTGAAAAATCCTTGACAGAATCTGTCAACTATTGGTAGACTTCACAAAAACGTTTATATCTATTAATCCATGAAGGATTTTGCATCACCGTTTTTTTTAAACGAAACTAGACTTCAATACTTTTCTAAAAACATAAGATTTCGATTTTTATGACCTCTGAAACAGAGCAGTTTATTATTTCAAAAATGCCCTGTTCTGCTGTCATATTTGTCCAACAGTAAAAGTGTATGAGTTTCATTATTTATTTGGCAGATCATATGAACGTTTTCTCTTGTGAAATTTTAACCAAATCTTCAAGGATACCTTTAGTTTTGGATGATTAAATTTGATGGAATTTTATTAAGGTTTGCCTTGGTTTCTAATGGCCTAAACAAAATTGGCAGAAACTGTCAATCTTTGACAGCCTGCACCAAAAGAGCAATATCTCCAAAAACCTTTAACCTTTTTGGTTAACTACCATTTTTAGAGTGAACTACACTTCATGAAGTTTTTGAGATCAATTGGTATGAGAGTTTATGATGATTGAGTTGGTTGTTATGAATTTTTAAAGATGACACAAAAACAGCAAAACTTTCTAGAAAACAACTTGATTATATTTGTTTTGATGGATGATACGATATGACTAAATGGTGTGAGTTGTGAGAGTTATGATTAACGCACATAAATGTTGGTATCTGACACTCGAACAATTGGTGTCGAGTATAAATGATAGTTTACTGATAAAGAGTTTTGATGATTTTGAATTGTTTGGGTTGCGTTGAAAAGATGTCAAGATGTTAAGTTTTGAGTCGAGAGACGAGTTCACGTAGTGAGATTCACGCGTTGAAATCTCGTGGCTGACATGATATATGAATAGGTCATGCCGAAATTTTTAGTGAAATTAGAATTTGAGCATAGTCGATTCTTGTTGACCCGTGACTCAAATACATGCCTAATGGAAAGTTTAACTTTCTAATTGGTTAATTAGACGAGATGAGAGCGAATAGATCTGCTAAGAAAGTGGACTTTTCGATGTGTTAAATATTTCTTTTAATTGAAGCGCTGCTAATTATAACATAAGGATGTTATAATTAATGAGTAATGACGAGAGATAATAATTGTTATATTGATTAACAATCAAGAGAGATGAACATTAGAGATACTAATGTTTCATAAAAGAAATTAGATTATTAATCGAGGTTTCTTTTATAACTTCTCACCAATTCTTCATAACGATGAAGGTCCTTTTGGGAAGTAACGACTTGAGGGAGAGAGTGACGTTACTCATTGATACAGAGACACAACGAGGTGGGCATTACTTTTACTATACGTATATAGAGATCCCCTGCGTGTCGTAGGCCTCTTATACGAATGAATGCATGAGATGATTTAACTGTTAATTTCAGTTTTATATATCTATCAAACGAGTTTAATGCTACCTTTGAACAAGTTATTTCGTTACAAATCTTTGAACTGGAAAATATTACAACTGTTGTCTTGCCATAAAATGTTTAAATTTTAGTATGATATCTATCTGCTTTGGCTTTGCCAATGATGCAATCGAATTCGGGTCCTGAGCAGTTGATAGCTATCCTGCCAGGACTAGTGTACACCAGTGACCGTGAGTCATCTAGCGGGTTGGCCGGTCAAGTGACCGTGAGAGGTGGCCACCTCTCCGGCACAAAGTTCCAGATATGATAGATTACAAAAGAACTTAGTCTGATCAGACGAACTTTAAGAATCACAAATGAACTTAGTAAGCTTGGGCCTTTTTAGCGAAAAACTCCCTTGCTGTACTGATTATGATGGCATGACAATTTATAGTTTTGAAGCATGTATTTTTATACCTAGGCATACGTGCCCACTGAGTGCTTTTGTACTCAGCCCTGCATATATTTTCTAAATGTGCAGGTTGAGCTGATGTGATGATGGTGCTGCAATGAGCGGAGTCTCCAGGGTTGTTAATAAATAGTTAACCTGTCTAGAATATGTCTTCATACATATGTCTAGCTACTTTCCGCTGCAAGATGTTGTTGATGTTATAGTATGTTATGTCATACTTTGAGTCTTAAGAGAATGGTTTCATACGATGTATAACTTGATTAATGATATTAATTAAGTTTTATGCTGTCTTTCATAGACTGTTTTCAATTGAGTATTAATGAATAAAAAAATACGAGTTTTATTAAGATGAGTAAGTTTTACGGCTATAAATGACGCCCCTTTTCTTCCCCTTCTTCTTTAACCCCATCCCTAGTCGTGGATCACTCGGCCTAACTATCCCTAGTTAGGGCGGGCTGTGACATATTATCTCTCGTCATTACTCATTAATTATAACATCCTTATGTTATAATTAGCAGCGCTTCAATTAAAAGAAATATTTAACACATCGAAAAGTCCACTTTCTTAGCAGATCTATTCGCTCTCATCTCGTCTAATTAACCGATTAGAAAGTTAAACTTTCCATTAGGCATGTATTTGAGTCACGGGTCAACAAGAATTGACTATGCTCAAATTCTAATTTCACTAAAAATTTCGGCATGACCTATTCATATATAATGTCAGCCACGAGATTTCAACGCGTGAATCTCACTACGTGAACTCGTCTCTCGACTCAAAACTTAACATCTTGACATCTTTTCAACGCAAACCAAACAATTCAAAATCATCAAAACTCTTTATCAGTAAACTATCATTTATACTCGACACCAATTGTTCGAGTGTCAGATACCAACATTTATGTGCGTTAATCATAACTCTCACAACTCACACCATTTAGTCATATCGTATCATCCATCAAAACAAATATAATCAAGTTGTTTTCTAGAAAGTTTTGCTGTTTTTGTGTCATCTTTAAAAATTCATAACAACCAACTCAATCATCATAAACTATCATACCAATTGATCTCAAAAACTTCATGAAGTGTAGTTCACTCTAAAAATGGTAGTTAACCAAAAAGGTTAAAGGTTTTTTGGAGATATTGCTCTTTTAGTGCAGGCTGTCAAAGATTGACAGTTTCTGCCAATTTTGTTTAGGCCATTAGAAACCAAGGCAAACCTTAATAAAATTCCATCAAATTTAATCATCCAAAACTAAAGGTATCCTTGAAGATTTGGTTAAATTTTCACAAGAGAAAACGTTCATATGATCTGCCAAATAAACAATGAAACTCATACACTTTTACTGTTGGACAAATATGACAGCAGAACAGGGCATTTTTGAAATAATAAACTGCTCTGTTTCAGAGGTCATAAAAATCGAAATCTTATGTTTTTAGAAAAGTATTGAAGTCTAGTTTCGTTTAAAAAAAACGGTGATGCAAAATCCTTCATGGATTAATAGATATAAACGTTTTTGTGAAGTCTACCAATAGTTGACAGATTCTGTCAAGGATTTTTCAAAATATCTTTAAAATAGCAAACATCATCCAAAAGACATGAAATTTTGCAGAAACGAAATACACATATCATAGATAAACATACTAAAATTTCAGAGCCATCAAGCAATGAAAACTCATCGAAACATAAGCTTGAAACTGCTGTAAAATTTTGACAGAATTCCAGTTTTAATTTCGTTCAACAATTATCATCCATAAATTGTAAATCAATTAGCATGCTCATGTGATATCGTAGAACACATATACGCAATAATATTCATTATGCAACGTCTCAAACTTCACGAATTTAAATAATCATACTCTAAAAATTTATACAATTTTCGTGCTTGGAAAAATACGAATTTAATATATATCGATTCTAGCATACCCCTAAGCACAAATATCAAGTCAAAACGATCAAACAAAAATCGAAAGACAAGCTAATATGTGAAAAACGGGGCTGCCCTCATGGGTTTCATAGCTACGGTTCGTACCGTTCTTACTCCCTTCATTAAACATGCTCAACATCTACCCAAGAACAACATACTAAAATTTCACGACGATCCGACGTCGTTTCAAAATAAAGTCGAGAATCGACGTTTTTCGACGTCGACGAAAATCGAAAAGAAAACCATCAAAACGTAGGTAGAGATCTTACCTACTTAGATACGTGATCGAAAAGATGATCGGCGCTCGTCTCGGTGCTCAAATCGGAAGTCAAAAGCTCTAAGCTAATGTTTTCGTATATTTTCATATATCGATTCGTAAGACCAAGCTCCCTTATTTATAAGCGAAGAAGACAATTCTAAATTGTCTTGTCTTCCTTAGTCAACAATTACGACTAAGGAATTCACACTTGAGTCAACAATTACGACTAAGGAATTCACACTTGAACTGTCTTACTTAGTATTAGAATATATCAAATATAACCTAATCTAGTCCATAATATCTTTCAGTTTTGGTGGGGTAGCCTTAGATATTTAAGATATTAACCCGTTAGTCGTTAAATATCCCGTTTCGTCTCGTTTTAACGACTAATTACCCACATTCTTCGTTACTCACCCTCTTAACTCCTACTCACTTTCATTACACTCGTAATTCTATATAAATATAGAAAACGCAAGCTCGTTCTCGAAATTCTGATAAACGAGCTCGGTTCGTTTATCGAGAAATCCCGATTTACTATTCACTCGTCGTCCAAAAATAAAAACTTTCATTATTGGACTCGTATCGAAAAATTAAGAATATTTCTCGACGACATGCACGTAAGATTTTGAAAGTCGACAAAAAGACGAAATAGCAGTATTTTACTATTCATCGTCAAAAAGTCAAAAATTTCAAAAACGTCTTAACGGACTCAGATCTCACTTCCGAGTTCACCGTTCTCATTCAAATAATTATCTCGAATTATTCAAATACTCAAACTCAATTACGGATATAAAATCACACATCATCCTCACATCATCAAAAGAACATCTCAACATCTTTAAAATATAACAACAAAACTTCATATAACTCCTCATCTCTATACAAAGTAATCAAACAAGGGATCTTATACCCTACTTACTCAAACTTAAGCAATTAAACACGTCATCAAAAGCCCGGGTATTACATACCTTCCCCCTTAAAATAAATTTCGTCCCGAAATTTGTACCTCTTGTAAATGTATCGGGTACTTCTCTCACATCTTATCCTCAAGCTCTCTTTCCACTTCTTTCTTAACTATCATATCTCCATTGGACCTTATCCAATGCAATCGACTTATTACTCAATTGCCGAATTTTATGATCTAACATCATCTGAGGTCTCTCTTCATAACTCAATTGCCGAAAATATATATCCTCTCAATTGTGACACGTGAAACACGTTATGCACATTTCCAAAGCTAGGTGACAAAACCAACCTATACGCTATTGGACCTATCTTTTGCAATATCTCGTAAGGACTTATAACTCTGGGTCTAAGCTGTCCTTTAACTCCAAATCTATTCATCCCCTTTGAGGGTGAAACCTTCAAGAAAACTTTGTCTCCTATCTCGAAACTTTGTCTCACGTCTTATATGCAAACTCAATTAGTGGCAACACATTCTCCCGATTTACTCCTCTATCAAGGATAGTTGTTCTTATCATATCTTCTATCGTCTGCTATGCTAAAATTCATCCTTGTACCCAACTCTTTCTGTAACTCATCCAAAAACGTGATGTAATTTTTTTTTTTTTTTTTGAGGTGATCTACACTGGTACTCAATGCAATCTTATAATGTCACGAACATACAATTGTGCTAACTTATCTGGTCCATACGCGATTAGGATCGGTATGAAATGTGCATATTTTGTTAGTCGATCTACAATCACCCAAATTGCTGTATTTCCTCTTTGACTTTTCGGTAAAGCTATCACAAAATCCATCGCTATGTGATCCCATTTCCACTCGGGAATCTCCAACGGTTTTAACTTCCCATAGGGTCGTTGGTGTAATGCTTTCACTTGCTGACAAGCTAAGCATCGCTCTACAAACGAAGCTATGTCTCATTTCATTTCGTCCCACAAAAATCTATTTTTCACAACCTGATACATCTTTGTGCCTCCTGGGTGGGCGGTGTAAGGCGTGTCATGAGTCTCACTCATGATCGTATTCTTAAGTTCATCATCGCGGGGAATGCATATTCTCCCCTCAAATAAAATAGCATTGTCTGATGCTTTTTGGTAACTCTTGAGATCTCATGCTCTTATCCTTTCTCGTAACTTGTTCATTGTCTCATCTTTCCTTGTGCTTCAATCACCATTTTCCTCAAACTAGGCATCGTCGCAACAATACTCGCTATCGTCCCTGGTGGTTTTATCATCTCTATCCTCATCTTGTCAAAGTCCTTTATAAGCTCATTCTCTCTCGTGAGAAGACATCCAAACTTTGACGAGACCTTCCGGCTCAATGTATCGGCTACTACATTGGCCTTGCCAGGGTGATAATTAATGTTGCAGTCAACATCATTTACTAATTCGAGCCATCTCCTTTGCCTCATGTTAATATCCTTCTGCTCGAAAAAATATTTCAAACTTTTGTGGTCCGTGAAAATCTCACATCTAACTCCGTAGAGATGATGTCTCCAAATTTTCAGGGCATGCACAACGGCTGCAAGCTCTAAATCATGCATTGGATAATGTATCTCGTGGAGTCTAAGTTATCGTTATGCATAGACTGTAACTCTTCCTTCTTGCATCAAAACACATCCTAGCCCATTCTTTGACGCATCTGTGTAGATGGTATACTCTTTATCCATTTCCGGGACTAGCAGCACTGGTGCTGTAGTCAATTTCCTTTAAGCTCTTAAAAACTCTCTTTACACTCCTCTTTCCAATTGTACTTAACTTCTTTTCTCGGTCTTGCTATCATGGAAAATCCTTTAATAAACCTCTGGTAGTATCCTGCTAAACCTAAAAAGTTGCGAATCTCGTTAGGCGTAGTTGGTGATCTCCACTCATGTACAACTTGTACCTTGACGGGGTCAACTTTAATTCTTTCGGATGATACAATATGTCCTAGAAAAGTTACTTCGTTCAACCAAAACTCGCACTTGGTGAATTTGGCAAAAAGCTTCTCAACTCTTAGCGTTTCCAACATCGTTCTCAAATGTTTTGGCGCTCCTGCTCATTCTTCGAATAGATGAGAATATCATCTATGAAAACTAGGATAAATTTATCCAGTTATTGATGGAACACTCGATTCATGTGATCCATGAAAAACTACTGGTGCCTTCGTCAAACCGAATGGCATAACTATGAACTCATAGTGCTCATACCTCATTTGAAAAGCTGTCTTAGGTATATCATTCTGTCAAAATTTGAACTGGTGGTAATATGATCTCAAGTCAACTTTCAAGAAAAACTCGCTCCTCGTAATTGATCAAACAAGTCATCTATCCTCGGCAAAGGATATTTGTTCTTCAGTGTCAATTTATTCAGATCTCGATAATCTATGCACATTCTCAACGTGCCATCCTTCTTTTTTGACAAAAAAAAAAGACTGGTGCTCCCCACGGGGATACACTACGTCTAATAAAACCTAACTCGAGCAATTCTTGTAGCTGAATCTTCAGCTCTTGTAGCTCCTTAGGCGCCATTCTATAGGGTGCCTTCGACACTAGTGCTGATCCAGGTTCTAGATCGATAGGGAACTCCAACTGTCTTGTTGGTGGCAATCCTGGTAAAACCTCGGAAAATACATCTCTATATTCCCTTATCACTGCTACATCCTCAAAGTTTATTTTTTACTTGATTATCCTTCATCATTCAAGTAAACTAGATAAGCTTGTGCTCCTTTCTTCTTTACCAATTTCGACGCCTGAAGTGCCGAAATGATTGGAATTCTCTTCTTTCTATCAATGTCGTGAAAACATGTCTGTTCCTTCCCAGGTGGTTGGAAAGTTATCTGTCTCTTCTTACAATCAATCGGGCCAAAGTTCTTTGCTAACCATTCCATCCTTAGAATAATGTCTACGTTCCACATATGCATTAAGTGCAAGGTTCTTGCTTTCATCTTTAGTGATCCTAACTCAAGCTCTAAGTTAGAAATCATGTGAGAAACTGTAGTAGCTCTTCCTACAGGAGTGATTACTCTCAACTCGGGACTAGCTTGTTTTGGTTCGAGTTTGAAGGTAACATGCTTCAACCAATTAAAGAATGCGAGGCTCCTATATTAAACAGGATTCTAACTGGTGCATCCAATAACTTGCCCATACTACCTTAAAGTCCTGCCTTAAACCGGCACTTAAAACTCAGACATCTCTTCATCAGTATCCATCTTCTGATGAGCGAACGTGTTAGCTCACAGAATTCTCGATTATACTCTACAACCGATTTCTTTCCTTGCATCAAACTTCGATAATCAGCCTCTCGCTGCTTACTGTACTCCTCTGTACATACTTCTCAAGAGTAGTCTTCAATTGTTCTCAAGTGTAGTTTGCCAGTTGCTCAGGTGTTAAAGTCCTCTGACGTGCCTCTCACTAGTCTTATACATCAAAAAAAAATCTACTAGGATAACTCAAAAGTTGTAAGGGTTCAACCCTAGAACGACATCAAAACAAATTGTTCAAGAGACTCAAATGAATGACCAGAGGGTGGAATGAAGTAACTACCAGGTCGAACAAAAATGACCTAGAGTAAGAACCCATCTGGCTTTTCAACCGAAAGTTGAAACACATGGGTTTATAAACCCAAAACACGTCTACTGAGATTTGGATCATGCGGACTGGCCAGGTCCAACATAATCACTCCCCAGTCACACGGGATATACTATCCCGAACTTGGAAATTCTGTGTCTTCTAAACCCTCAACATACTATACATAACAAAACTTAAGTTCACACCAGCAAGCTAAAAGCTTAAACTCAGGGTCCTATGTTCTAGACTCTTGTTTCGAAAGTTCAATATTTTTTTACTCTCCTCTCATGTTGCGGTGGTGGTGGCGGAGTATTATCCCGCCTATCCTTCACCTTACACTCTTGATGACATCTTTGAGGCATTTTTGAAATCACAAAAGGAAAACTCAACTCGACCAACGCTCTAAGCATCCTCAAAACTCAAGTTCAATTTACTAACTCAACTTTAAGGAAAACCCTCACGGTCGCCTTAACATTCATCTGTAAGGCAATAAGCACTCACGAAATGCTAACAAAAAGACCACTCTGGTCAACCTAATATGTCCATCAGTAGAATGCCTCTTTTTAGAGGGCTTACATAAAGGGGTTATTTAAACCCTACAAAAACCATAGTATCTATCGTAATGTCCCTTCTAAACCAACACCATTAATAGTACTATGTCTCGGTCTGAACCTCTTACGGTAATTGCTACCAGTTAACTCATCTAGTTGCTACTTTAGCACACTAGGAACATCCATCTATTTAACATCAGTAGGGTACTATATTCGCATGCTTATCTATCATCATGTCAAAATCTCAAGTACCAGTATCTCCTAAGTAAGTTATATACATCGCAATGTAATTGCAACTAATCAAAAACGAGGGTGTACCGCGCATACTCTCAAGATCATCCTTAGCTCTAGCCTACATCGACTTCTCTTCTCATCCTCATCAACTCTAGCCCTCCTCGGCTACTTCTCGTCCTCATTATCGTTTATCATTTTATCATCTTTGGTAACTGATACTCAAGGATCGACTCGATATCTACTACACTCTTCTAGAGTCCCTGGTAGAAAACAGGCATCCGGTTAGTAGATCCGCATAGAAAATCTGGGTATCTGTAATAAATCCCATCTCCTGTGGGTCCAATGCTCAAGACGACATGTCCCATCATATTGAGTGGCTTTCTTCCTTGCTCAATCCTACCACTCGATTGGTAGCACGGGGACTAGGTGCACGATGCCATCCAGTCTAGTAACAACCATAAGGCTTTCATCCTTTCATAGTCTATGAACATGTGTTTGAAAATCTGCTAGGGTATCTCTGTACCACATACTGTACGCCTCGTCCTCGTATCCGATCTTTCCTGAGTTCGATCTCACAACAGTCCACTTTCGTGCAGTGCCAACAGTCCTGGCCAACCTATAAGGAGAACTTAAAGGTGACTCTAGGAACTAACTCTACTTGGCTCCAGCAACAGAAATAAACAAAACATAACTTAGCAAAACTCCTATTAAGTAGTACTGTTATCTTAAAACTCAAGCTCAAAACATCTAAATTCTCATCTCGTCCCGTCTTTACTTAGTAGGGAATCTCTCTAAACAATGATATTAGATCCCTTAATCTAAATCATCGTGACTCAGTAAGACAACTCAACAATTCTCTCTCAAAGCCATCTCCAAAGACTATGGCTCATGATACCTCCTCAAGTACCATTAAGGTTGCGTGAGCAAAACTCGCGTCACAAAATAACTCAACATATCGTACAATATCTCATTGCAGCATGCTAATAACTCATCATTAATCATGCTATTATACTCAAGCTCATAACTCAAACTCATAACTCAAACCAACAAGTACTTAAAGCAATTGCTAATTCTCTCAAGCTTTAGCTCTAAGTTCTCATTTCATCCTTCTACTTAGTAAAAAAAAAAAATCTCTCTTAACAATGACATTAGATTCCTTCATCTAAATCATCGTGACTTATCACAACTGCTCAAACAATTCTCATCTCAAAACATCTCAAATACATCACATCATAACTCATAATTATGCATCTTCAATCATATAACATCATATGATATAAACGCTCTCATGATTCATCATGTAACGTCAACATATGCTCTTACAACATAATAACTCATTATTAATCATGTTGTCATCCTCAAACTCAAACTATGCATCTTCAAAGCATAACATCATAACTCATCATATAACCTCAACATCGTGCTCTTCAAAATTTAACGTCAAATAAACTTTGAAATTTTACATACCTCGTTGAGCCTGGTGTGATGGTGCGCTGAGCTCACGGTTGTTAATAACTATTAGTCTAGTGACTCATTCTAGACTAAACTCAAGACTTCTAATTCAGAGCTTTCCTTCGCTCTGATACCACTCTGTCACAGCCCGCCCTAACTAGGGATAGTTAGGCCGAGTGATCCACGACTAGGGATGGGGTTAAAGAAGAAGGGGAAGAAAAGGGGCGTCATTTATAGCCGTAAAACTTACTCATCTTAATAAAACTCGTATTTTTTTATTCATTAATACTCAATTGAAAACAGTCTATGAAAGACAGCATAAAACTTAATTAATATCATTAATCAAGTTATACATCGTATGAAACCATTCTCTTAAGACTCAAAGTATGACATAACATACTATAACATCAACAACATCTTGCAGCGGAAAGTAGCTAGACATATGTATGAAGACATATTCTAGACAGGTTAACTATTTATTAACAACCCTGGAGACTCCGCTCATTGCAGCACCATCATCACATCAGCTCAACCTGCACATTTAGAAAATATATGCAGGGCTGAGTACAAAAGCACTCAGTGGGCACGTATGCCTAGGTATAAAAATACATGCTTCAAAACTATAAATTGTCATGCCATCATAATCAGTACAGCAAGGGAGTTTTTCGCTAAAAAGGCCCAAGCTTACTAAGTTCATTTGTGATTCTTAAAGTTCGTCTGATCAGACTAAGTTCTTTTGTAATCTATCATATCTGGAACTTTGTGCCGGAGAGGTGGCCACCTCTCACGGTCACTTGACCGGCCAACCCGCTAGATGACTCACGGTCACTGGTGTACACTAGTCCTGGCAGGATAGCTATCAACTGCTCAGGACCCGAATTCGATTGCATCATTGGCAAAGCCAAAGCAGATAGATATCATACTAAAATTTAAACATTTTATGGCAAGACAACAGTTGTAATATTTTCCAGTTCAAAGATTTGTAACGAAATAACTTGTTCAAAGGTAGCATTAAACTCGTTTGATAGATATATAAAACTGAAATTAACAGTTAAATCATCTCATGCATTCATTCGTATAAGAGGCCTACGACACGCAGGGGATCTCTATATACGTATAGTAAAAGTAATGCCCACCTCGTTGTGTCTCTGTATCAATGAGTAACGTCACTCTCTCCCTCAAGTCGTTACTTCCCAAAAGGACCTTCATCGTTATGAAGAATTGGTGAGAAGTTATAAAAGAAACCTCGATTAATAATCTAATTTCTTTTATGAAACATTAGTATCTCTAATGTTCATCTCTCTTGATTGTTAATCAATATAACAATTATTATCTCTCGTCATTACTCATTAATTATAACATCCTTATGTTATAATTAGCAGCGCTTCAATTAAAAGAAATATTTAACACATCGAAAAGTCCACTTTCTTAGCAGATCTATTCGCTCTCATCTCGTCTAATTAACCAATTAGAAAGTTAAACTTTCCATTAGGCATGTATTTGAGTCACGGGTCAACAAGAATCGACTATGCTCAAATTCTAATTTCACTAAAAATTTCGGCATGACCTATTCATATATCATGTCAGCCACGAGATTTCAACGCGTGAATCTCACTACGTGAACTCGTCTCTCGACTCAAAACTTAACATCTTGACATCTTTTCAACGCAACCCAAACAATTCAAAATCATCAAAACTCTTTATCAGTAAACTATCATTTATACTCGACACCAATTGTTCGAGTGTCAGATACCAACATTTATGTGCGTTAATCATAACTCTCACAACTCACACCATTTAGTCATATCGTATCATCCATCAAAACAAATATAATCAAGTTGTTTTCTAGAAAGTTTTGCTGTTTTTGTGTCATCTTTAAAAATTCATAACAACCAACTCAATCATCATAAACTCTCATACCAATTGATCTCAAAAACTTCATGAAGTGTAGTTCACTCTAAAAATGGTAGTTAACCAAAAAGGTTAAAGGTTTTTGGAGATATTGCTCTTTTGGTGCAGGCTGTCAAAGATTGACAGTTTCTGCCAATTTTGTTTAGGCCATTAGAAACCAAGGCAAACCTTAATAAAATTCCATCAAATTTAATCATCCAAAACTAAAGGTATCCTTGAAGATTTGGTTAAAATTTCACAAGAGAAAACGTTCATATGATCTGCCAAATAAATAATGAAACTCATACACTTTTACTGTTGGACAAATATGACAGCAGAACAGGGCATTTTTGAAATAATAAACTGCTCTGTTTCAGAGGTCATAAAAATCGAAATCTTATGTTTTTAGAAAAGTATTGAAGTCTAGTTTCGTTTAAAAAAAACGGTGATGCAAAATCCTTCATGGATTAATAGATATAAACGTTTTTGTGAAGTCTACCAATAGTTGACAGATTCTGTCAAGGATATTTCAAAATATCTTTAAAATAGCAAACATCATCCAAAAGACATGAAATTTTGCAGAAACGAAATACACATATCATAGATAAACATACTAAAATTTCAGAGCCATCAAGCAATGAAAACTCATCGAAACATAAGCTTGAAACTGCTGTAAAATTTTGACAGAATTCCAGTTTTAATCTCGTTCAACAATTATCATCCATAAATTGTAAATCAATTAGCATGCTCATGTGATATCGTAGAACACATATACGCAATAATATTCATTATGCAACGTCTCAAACTTCACGAATTTAAATAATCATACTCTAAAAATTTATACAATTTTCGTGCTTGGAAAAATACGAATTTAATATATATCGATTCTAGCATACCCCTAAGCACAAATATCAAGTCAAAACGATCAAACAAAAATCGAAAGACAAGCTAATATGTGAAAAACGGGGCTGCCCTCATGGGTTTCATAGCTACGGTTCGTTCCGTTCTTACTCCCTTCATTAAACATGCTCAACATCTACCCAAGAACAACATACTAAAATTTCACGACGATCCGACGTCGTTTCAAAATAAAGTCGAGAATCGACGTTTTTCGACGTCGACGAAAATCGAAAAGAAAACCATCAAAACGTAGGTAGAGATCTTACCTACTTAGATACGTGATCGAAAAGATGATCGGCGCTCGTCTCGGTGCTCAAAT
The DNA here is from genome assembly GCF_028751815.1 of Salvia miltiorrhiza. Lineage (NCBI taxonomy): Eukaryota > Viridiplantae > Streptophyta > Magnoliopsida > Lamiales > Lamiaceae > Salvia > Salvia miltiorrhiza. The sequence continues at coordinate 45,031,858 of NC_080388.1, read as the reverse complement.
CGGAAGTCAAAAGCTCTAAGCTAATGTTTTCGTATATTTTCATATATCGATTCGTAAGACCAAGCTCCCTTATTTATAAGCGAAGAAGACAATTCTAAATTGTCTTGTCTTCCTTAGTCAACAATTACGACTAAGGAATTCACACTTGAGTCAACAATTACGACTAAGGAATTCACACTTGAACTGTCTTACTTAGTATTAGAATATATCAAATATATCATAATCTAGTCCATAATATCTTTCAGTTTTGGTGGGGTAGCCTTAGATATTTAAGATATTAACCCGTTAGTCGTTAAATATCCCGTTTCGTCTCGTTTTAACGACTAATTACCCACATTCTTCGTTACTCACCCTCTTAACTCCTACTCATTTTCATTACACTCGTAATTCTATATAAATATAGAAAACGCAAGCTCGTTCTCGAAATTCTGATAAACGAGCTCGGTTCGTTTATCGAGAAATCCCGATTTACTATTCACTCGTCGTCCAAAAATAAAAACTTTCATTATTGGACTCGTATCGAAAAATTAAGAATATTTCTCGACGACATGCACGTAAGATTTTGAAAGTCGACAAAAAGACGAAATAGCAGTATTTTACTATTCATCGTCAAAAAGTCAAAAATTTCAAAAACGTTTTAACGGACTCAGATCTCACTTCCGAGTTCACCGTTCTCATTCAAATAATTATCTCGAATTATTCAAATACTCAAACTCAATTACGGATATAAAATCACACATCATCCTCACATCATCAAAAGAACATCTCAACATCTTAAAAAAAATAACAAGAAAACTTCATATAACTCCTCATCTATTTACAAAGTAAATCAAACAAGGGATCTAAACCCTAATTACTCAAACTCAAGCAATTAAACACGTCATCAAAAGCCCGGGTATTACATAATAATTGTTATATTGATTAACAATCAAGAGAGATGAACATTAGAGATACTAATGTTTCATAAAAGAGATTAGATTATTAATCGAGGTTTCTTTTATAACTTCTCACCAATTCTTCATAACGATGAAGGTCCTTTTGGGAAGTAACGACTTGAGGGAGAGAGTGACGTTACTCATTGATACAGAGACACAACGAGGTGGGCATTACTTTTACTACGTATATAGAGATCCCCTACGTATCGTAGGCCTCTTATACTAATGAATGCATGAGATGATCTAACTGTTAATTTCAGTTTCATATATATCAAATGAGTTTAAATGTTACATTCAAGCAAGTTATTTCATGACAAAATCTTTGAGTTAAAGTTATTTCAAGTATTGTCTTGCCATAAAATGTTTAAATTTTAGTATGATATCTATCTGCTTTGGCTTTGCCAATGATGCAATCGAATTCGGGTCCTGAGCAGTTGATAGCTATCCTGCCAGGACTAGTGTACACCAGTGACCGTGAGTCATCTAGCGGGTTGGCCGGTCAAGTGACCGTGAGAGGTGGCCACCTCTCCGGCACACAGTTTCAGATATGATAGATTACAAAAGAACTTAGTCTGATCAGACGAACTTTAAGAATCACAAATGAATTTAGTAAGCTTGGGCCTTTTTAGCGAAAAACTCCCTTGCTGTACTGTTTATGATGGCATCACAATTTACAGTTTTGAAGCATGTATTTTTATACCTAGGCATACGTGCCCACTGAGTGCTTTTGTACTCAGCCCTGCATATGTTTTCTAAATGTGCAGGTTGAGCTGATGTGATGATGGTGCTGCAATGAGCGGAGTCTCCAGGGTTGTTAATAAATAGTTAACCTGTCTAGAATATGTCTTCATACATATGTCTAGCTACTTTCCGCTGCAAGATGTTGTTGATGTTATAGTATGTTATGTCATACTTTGAGTCTTAAGAGAATGGTTTCATATGATGTATAACTTGATTAATGATATTAATTAAGTTTTATGTTGTCTTTCATAGACTGTTCAAAAGAGTATTAATGAGTAAATACGACGATTTTTCTTAGGTTGAGTAAGATTTACGGTTTCAAATGACGCCCCTTTCTTTCCCTTATTCTTTAACCCCATCCCTAGTCGTAAATCACTCGGCTTAACTATCCTTAGTTAAGGCGGGCTGTGACAATACTCCTACTCATTAAGTTGATAAAATTATTACTATACACTATTTTAAATCAAATACTAATATTTAAATTAATATATTTTTTTGTTATTAATTAATTTGATTCATAAATAATAATATTTTTACATAATTTCAAATTTTAAAAATAAATAAATATATCGCGGTCGTGCATCGCACGGGAGGGTGTACTAGTTTAAGGAAAATGGGGGATACTGAAATAAGTTCGACGAAAAAGAAGAAAAAGGAAAGAATTAGTCTTTGATTTTATTTTAATCTTAGTCAGAAATTAATTACGTGGAAAAAAATAATCCACATAAGCTCTAACTCGTCATTCCGGTGGCCGGAAAAAATTGAGGGGACGAAATTGCAAAAATTGAAAAGGTTATGATTTAATTCGCCACACTTCAAAAGTCGTGTTAAAATTGCAAATTCAGAATTGTTCGTGATTTTATTTGCAAAAACCCCTTTCATATATAAAAAGGAACTCTGGAGTTAAATAATATTTTCATTTATTTGGATCAAACAACATGATAAACGAACTTGCTATATAAGTTTATTATCTTCAATTTATTAAGAGCTAGGTTAATGACTTAATTGCAAATAAAATCATCACTTAATTAGTTAATTATGACCCAATTTGCAATTAGAACACCACTTTCAAAGAATTATAGAAAAATACGCAATATATATATATATATATATATATATATATATATATATATATATATAGGGTGTGGTTCTAGAGAGAACTACATTATTTGTGAGAACGGGAGAACCATCAAATCTAATGCATTCACTATAAAAATTAATGCATCCGCTGTTAAAATTAATGCACTCAAAAAAAAAAAAAAATGCTCCCTTCAGGATTCGAACCCAGGATCTGCATTCATCCAACAAGATGATGCATCCACCGTAGATCTTGATGATCGAATGGCTGAAAATGGTTCTCCGGTCTTCTTTTATTTATGGTTCTTTCTTGAACCTCTCCCTATATATATATATATATATATATATATATATATATTTATTATTATTAAATTAAGGTTTATTATAAAAGAAAAAGAAAATAGAATCCCTTGAGAGCACAAAACGCAGACTAAGGGCACGAAACTCGAAAAGAGATCGTTAAACTAAGAAACCTGAAGATACTAGCGATCCCATAAATCAGGATAGTCGTCCATTTCATCTGACCAACGTCTATGAACTATATTATTCATTGCACTCATGCTATCACTATAGCTACAATCAACCACAAAGTTACTCGGCTTGTAGCCCATTTCTCCCGCATTCCTGAGGCGACCTTTTATGCTACCTTCCGGAACCGCTTGCATCGGTATATATATATATATATATATATATATATATATATATATATATATATACACACACACACTAGTACGTAACCCATCGAAAATTCGATGAGAAATTATTTTAAATTACTATTATTTAAATTTTATGATACTCTCTCCATCCTTCAAAATTATGCATACCTTTTCTTTTTGGTACGGCCCCCAAAATTATGTATACTCTATTTTTAGACACTACCCCACATATAATTCTTACAATTTTACCTTTTTAACTTACACTATTTACTGATAATCTATTTAACAATACCCTCACTGTGGGACCCTTTCTCCACTATCATTACTACAAACTTCCATACATATATTTGGGGGATATATATATATATATATATTATTTTTAAATTTATTTAATTTAAGGTAATATAGTTGAAATTATATTAATCTGAATCATATTCCTCAATTAAATGTTAACCTTTTATTAGAATAATAAATATTCTTTTTATATAAATTTTTATTTAATAATATTTTGAAAAAAGGTCAACATTGAAGATTTTATTTCATTTGAGCATCATCTCGTCTGAACCACCCTGTAGGATCATATCATCGTCTAAAGCTTGAAAGAGGACATCTAATATTTGAACACCAGACTTTTGAGCATCATCTCGTCTAGACCTTAAAATACAAAAAATAAACTTTTATGCGTCATTTTTTTTAACATCACTATCTCGAGGTTTAAAAATCAAATTTGACTTGTGAGATTATGTGATTTGGAGCTTCTAATATCATAACTAACATGTAAGCATCATTTTGTATGGAACTTGAAAATATCTTGACAAACTTTTATGCATTATTAGCTTCAAATGTTATAATTGGATTCCAAGAATCATCTCGTTTGGAGTTTGAAAGAACAAATTTAACTTGTGAGTATCATCATTTAATTGAGTTCCGAGAATCATCTCGTTTGGAGCAATTCAAATTGTATTAGTCTCAATCATTCCGCTAATTAAATATAGATTTTTAATTTGAAGAGCAAGAGCTTCTTCTTGTATAAGTTTTATTTTAGTGAAACCTTATAAAAAAAATCAATGTGAAATGAGGTGATTTATATGAATTCTTCACTCGATTGAGATTATTATAAATTTAATACATAATTAAAGATTTCTAATGTATTTTAACATCATATCCTCTATTGTTCTTTATCTAAATTCTTCATTTATGCATTACTAATTTCATAATTTATCTATTATTATTATTATTATTATTATTATTATTATTATTATTATTATTATTATTATTATTATTATTGACGAAACTGAAACAAATAAAGTTTTTAGATAAGAAAAATATATTTTTCTTCTCTATACAAATAAAATGTACAAATATATCTTATAAAAATAAAAATAAAATTTTAATTATTTTGATAGACATAAAATAAGATTTTGTTTTAAAAAGTAATCAGGTTATAGAATTTGTGCCTTATTATTCAAACATGTAAATCAATGACCAAACCCGTTTATAATTTACATACACGTACATGTCTCAATTCAAACTCAATTTAAAATTAATTTTATTGAAAATTAAGAAGATATATATATATATATATATATATATATATATATATATATATATATATATATATACTCCCTCCGTCCCGACCAAGACGCTACATTTGCTTTTCGGCACGAGATTTAAGGAGTTGTAGATTAATGTTTTAAGTGTGCAATAATAAAGTGATAAAGTAGGAGAGAGAAAGTAATAAAGTGATAAAGTAAGAAAGAGAATGTAATAAAGTGATAAAGTATGAGAGAGAATGTAATAAAGAAATAAGTACTTAATTAGTGTTAATTAAGTGTTTAAAATTCCTTATTTTTGCCAAATATAGAAATGTAGCATCTTCGTTGTGTAGCATCTTGGGCGGGACGGAGGGAGTATATATATTCATACAGTATAATATATACGCTTTTGAGAAATATAAAATTAATAACAAATATACATCTAATCACTAACATTCAATTAAAATCATTTATTGTATATAAATTATATTTTTTTTCTTGTCAGACATGTGAATCTAATTTTTATCGAGATAAAATAAATAATAAAATTTATTAATTTAGATTATATGTAAGTTGTTATTATTATTATTATTATTATTATTATTGTTATTATTATTATATATATATATATACATTTATTATTAATTATATTTATTAAGATTAATTTTTATCGAGATAAAATAAATAATAAAATTTATTAATTTAGATTATACGTAAGTTAATATTATTATATATATATATATACATTTATTATTAATTATATTTATTAAGATTAATGAATCTTTATATGGAATGTAATAGTTAATTAATTAATAAATGATGAAGATTATTGAAATGGAACAATTCTAAGCATGCCACATAGATTAAGGTTTAATCCTATTATAAAGAAGATTTATTATTAATTATATTTATTAAGATTAATTTTTATCGAGATAAAATAAATAATAAAATTTATTAATTTAGATTATATGTAAGTTAGTATTATTATTATATATATATACATTTATTATTAATTATATTTATTAAGATTAATGAATCTTTATATGGAATTTAATATTAATTAATGTAATAGTTAATTAATTAATAAATGATGAAGATTATATATGGTAATTATTGAAATGGAACAATTCTAAGCATGCCACATAGATTAAGGCTTAATCCTATTATAAAGAAGATATTGAAATAATCCCAAATGTATTCAAAAATCAAAATTGAAATGTTGTGACACTTTCAAACTTTTCGGGTCTTCTTCATTAATTGTCTAATCTTGTTCTAAAAATGTCACAATTTCAATTGCTTGGTAAAGTGGTGGTGATCCTATATTTTTTTGAACACTTAATTAAAAAGTAAAATTGTAATAGTAAATTTGGTCATATAGGTAATGATTTTATTTACAATTAAGCTTAAATCAAATCACTTTATTTTTTATATAAAATTCTTGGACAATCTCATTAATTATATTCATGAACTTTCAAATCGAGAATCACACACTTTCGTGCTTAAACTTGATTTTGATTAAGGGAGTCGCTCAAGCCATACTCTCTTATTGTATGTCAATTTTCTTGCTGCCAACTACTTTGACAGATGAGATGTAACGTCTTATGAACAGTTTTTGGTGGAGCAACAAAAGTGGGCCGGGAAAGGGCATTAATTGGATGAAGTGGGAGCGGCTGTGTGTGGATAAGAAGGTGGGTGGCCTCGGCTTTAGAAGTTTGCAGCTTCTAAACCTCGCTTTTTTGGGAAAGATTGGTTGGCGGTTGATCGAAGATCCGGACGCTCTTGTTTGCCGTGTGCTCAAGGCGAAATACTTCTCCCAAGGAGATTTCCTTTCGGCCTCTGTGGGGCACAGTCCGAGCTTCACTTGGCGGAGCATTTGCTCCGCGCAAGATCTTGTTCGTAGAGGTGTCCGATGGAGGATAGGGGATGGCAACTTGGTGCGGATTCATGCAGATCCGTGGCTGCGGAACGATGAGTCTTTCTGGATCTCTTCTAGCCATTACCCTGATTTCGGGGAGTTGCGTGTAGCGGAGTTGATGGTCCCTGGTTCTCATAGATGGGACGTTGTGTTGGTGAACTCTCTCTTTGAGGAGCACGATGCTCAAAACATCATGGGCATTCCTCTCGCCCCTAATCAACAACAGGACAAGTTAGTTTGGCATTTTGAGGAAAAGGGTCGATACACGGTGAAGTCGGCTTATAAGCTAGCGAGTTCCTTTACTCTTGACACTACGTCTGGTGTTGACGGCGTCTGGAGTATGTTATGGCAACTCAAGGTTCCGCCCAAAGTTCGAAACTTCATGTGGAGGGCTGCTAGAAGGAATTTACCTTCTAAGGATCAACTGATGTCGCGGTGAATTTTGGTTGGAGGGATTTGTGATACGTGCAAGATGAATATTGAGAACCTTTGGCATACTTTTTTCTCCTGCCCTTTCGCCAAAGATTGTTGGAGACACATGGGTTTATTGGATTACATTGATGATATGATCGGTCGGAGCGAGTCTTTTGCGGCTGCCATCTTTCAAATTATTGGTGATAATAATGTTGAGCTTAAAGCTAGGGTGTGCATGGTTATGTGGCAAATTTGGAAGGGACTCATCCTTGTTCCCGCGCGGATGATTACCATGGCAGTCGAGAGCCGGTTGGATTGGACTTTGGCTCGCCGGAAACTCCCTGCTCAGGAGTCTCCCCCGCCTACTGCTAGTTCGTGTGTTGGGTGCATGGCATTCTCTGCAGCCGGGGGCTGTGAAATGTAATGTCGACGCTGCCTTTTTCTCTGATACAAATACCATGGGAATTGGTATGGTTATTCGGAACTTTGAGGGCAACTTTATTGCAGGAAAGGCGGTGAAATTCGTGGGTCTCCCTAGAGTGGTTGAAGGTGAACTCATGGGGATCAAAGAAGCACTTTCATGGTTGAAGGAGCTGGGGTCTTCAAAGGGCTGGGTGGAATCCGACTGCAAGCAAGCTTGTGAGGCGATCGCTTCGGGTGAACGGAACATTTCAGAAATGGGTTTATTGGCTGCCTTTTGCCATGAGGAGTTATCGTCTTTGCCGGATATCCAAATTTGTCATGTCAAGAGAACGTGCAATATTATTGCGCATTGTTTAGCTAAAGCTTCGAGAGATTTTCATACACACCATGTTTGGAATGAACCCCCGCTGTTTGTGGAGGGTCATCTCCATCTACCATGCTCTTGTGTTCAATAAAATATCTCTCTTTTCCCTCCAAAAAAAAACTTGATTTGCTTTTTTACCTACCCGAGTCAAGTCTTGAACTCTATTTTCTGAATATTTATTAGTCAAGTCCAATCAAAATTTAATTATTTTGTAAAATATATTATTTTATACAATAACATAGTATATTCATTATTTTCCTATAATAAAGTTAGTTAAAGATTTTGGATAATTATTACTAAATATAGCATATAATATAAACAGTATTTAATTAATAATTTTATTTTTCAAGCTAGCTTATTTGACGAGCTTGCTCACAAGTTAACAAGCTGAATACTATCAAATTCAAAAGCTTGATTCGGTTAGCTAACAAATTTCACTAAATGAGCTAGAAATAAGTACGTAGATTTAAGTTTTTAAAAAACCAAGCCACATGTATATATGGGTTTGTATAATATAAGATATGTCACTGTATCAATTACATAATCGCATAACAGCAACTTAGGTCACCAATATAATGAGAATGTCACTCCATATTTATGTTTTAATCTTATCTTGTTTGATAATGGTGTGTTATAAATCATACTACAATGTTATATACTAATCATGTGGCGTACGATTACTACAATTACGTGGTTCATAAGCTAACATAAGAAGGGAATCATGCATCTTTCTTTTCGTCATAATAAAACATTAATTTAATTATGTTATATGCATAAGGAGCCAAGGAACTTCCTTATCCAATAGCTTCCTTTGGAAAAAAGAATCTGAAACTAAAATCAGAGCATTTGTTGATGATTTAGTGCCATTAACAGAAATAATCCATTGCTACAATTAATTTCTTGCAAGATATGAAGAACGTGAATTGCACCAAATATGGCAAGGCTTGGGAATATGTGGCGGCGGCGCCGGTAGTTGTGTCGCAGGTTGTTACGTCTGCAACTAAAAAGTTGTTAATGGCTATAACTACAATGCTATTTTTGGAATGGTGTATTCTCTATGAATATCCCTTCTTTTCCTCACCCAAAAGCAAATATTAGGATATTATAACTTTAAAAGCCAAGGTTTCGAAGTCATTTTTTGCTAGCTGAATGGATGATGAATCTGGCGTCGATTGATTATATATTAATAAAGTTTTATTTGTTATGAGATTCAAAAAAATTAAAATTTTATATATGGAACATATTAATGTGTACAAATGTCAAAACCTTCCGGTTACAGAAAATGTAAAATTTATGTTACAAAATATGTTTTTCTTTAGAAAAATATCACTAATAATTCCATATTTCTCCTCTATGGTTACTCGAACCCCCAACTTAATAGTTGGAGGAGAATAGTCTTCTCATGTGAGCAGATAGGGCCATCCGGCCCTATTGGTGATTGAAACTTAAATTTTGTCCACAAAATTTAAAATATCAATATTTGGCCATCTTTTATGTGCTTTACCTAATTTACCCTTTAATCCAATAGATCCAACAACTTCATTTGACCCGGATCCAAATTTAGGGATTAACCCATGCCTTGTCTACCCCCCAGACCCCCGACCCCACCCACCCCCCCCACCCACCCACCCCAAGCCAAAAAAAAAAAAAAAATTTTTACTTCCCCTGCTTGTCTACCCCCCAGACCCCCGACCCCACCCACCCCCCACCTACCCACCCACCCCCCCCCCACCACCCACCCCCAAGCCAAAAAAAAAATTTTTTTTTTTACTTCCCCTGCCTTGTCTACCCCCAGACCCCCGACCCCACCCACCCCTAAGCCAAAAAAAAAGAATTTTTTTTTTACTTCCCCTGCCTTGTCTACCTCCCAGACCCCCGACCCCACCCACCCACCCACCCCCACCCCCAAGCCAAAAAAAAATTTTTTTTTTACTTTCCCCGCCTTGTCTACCCCCCCAGAGCCCCGACCCCACCCACCCACCCCCAAGCCAATTTTTTTTTTTTTACTTCCCCTGCCTTGTCTACCCCCCCGACCCACGACCCCACCCACCCCCAAGCCAATTTTTTTTTTGGCTTGGGGGTGGGTGGGGTGGGTGAGGTCGGGGGTCTGGGGGGTAGACAGGGCAGGGGGAGTAAAAAAAAAATTTCGTTGGCACTTATGGCACTATTAATGCCATAAAATAAAATAATAAAGTAAAATTTTTTGGCTTGGGGGTGGGTGGGGTGGGTGGGGTCGGGGGTCGGGGGGGTAGACAGGGCAGGGGGAGTAAAAAAAAATTTCGTTGGCACTTATGGCACTAATAGTGCCATAAGTGCCTAACCCGACCCGCGTGCCTGATCCTACCCGGCACGCGACCCGCGCTCCTGACCCTACCCAGTCCGCCCAATTAAGGGCAAAAACGTCCCAAAGCTATAAAAATGGCCAAAATTTGTGTTTTTTCAATGTGTGGCCATAAATTGTGTTTTATGCTTCATTTTGGCTACTTCAAAATTTTACTCTAATATTATTATAGATATTTGTTGTACATACTTATCCATGGAATTAACGCTCTCCATTAGAAAATTTATTAGTTAATTTGAAAATATTATAAATTTTTAAGGTTTAACAAAATTATAAGGATGTTTTGGAACTTGTTAATCTATAATTATAATTTATTAATTCATAACTAAATTTTATTACGGAATTGTTAGAATCCAATAATCTATAATTAGAACTAAATTAATCAAGAGAGAGCTTTTGAAATAGATATTTTGAAGAAAGAAACACAATATTTGGCCACTAATTAAAAAAACAAAATCTGGCCATTTTTTTACTTTTTAAGGCTGCTTTGTCCTTAATTAAAGCAGACTGAATTCGGATTTGCGCGCGGGTTAGACACATATAGTACTATTAGTGCCAAAAGTACCAACCGAAAAAAAAACTAAGTAAATAGGTACTTTTTGCACCATTAGTGTCAATAGTGCCATGCACGAATGATACTAGTGACCATAAGAGAGAGTATATGGCACTAATATGGCCATAAATATCATTCGTGCAACACTACATAAGAAAGAGTATATGACACTAATGGCACTAAGAGCATCCACAGTGGGGGTGACCTGATTGATGACCTGATAGAGGGGGGACCACATTGGGTCAATGAGGCTGCAGTGGGATGACATGATAGCTGGCCTGATTTTTTTAGTTTTGATTGTTGTATTTTTCATTTAAATTTAATTGCACAAATTTAAATAACACAATTTACTTCAAATTTAAATTGCATTAATTTAAAATCCCAAAAATTACATAAAAAAAATTACATAAATCATAAATTTTTTAAGAAAAATCCTAAAATAACTATTCCGGCTGTAGAGGTCTGAAACGTGCCCAAATGTGCTCGATCAAATCACGTTGGAGTTGAGCATATATTTGTCTATCTCGAAGAATTGCATCTCTTTGCATGTATTGCTCGAAGCACACCGGTGTTGCTCGAGCACTCTCGGACGAGTCACTACTAGACGCTCTGTGTCCTGCGTCGTCATCTCTCCAATGGGCAGCTCTTTCACCTTCGTTCTCAACAATCATGCTGTGGAGAATGATGCAACACATCATGATTTCCTTGAGATTGTTGACGTACCAACCTCGCGCCGGACTTCGAATGATTCCCCATCGAGCTTGAAGCACTCCAAAGGCACATTCGACATCCTTCCGTGCCGATTCTTGCATCTTCTTGAACCTCACCTCCTTTGGATTGGTTGCCATCGGCGGACTCTTAACGAAGCAACGCCACTCTGGATATATGTCGTCGCACAAATAGTAGCCCATATGGTAGTAGCGCTGGTTGGCTTCAAAGATCAATGGTGCCGCTGTTTCATCCAACACGTCGGAGAACAGAGGCGATTGGATCAGAACGTTGATGTCGTTGTTCGAACCGGCGACACCGAATAAGGCATGCCAAATCCACAAATCGTGGGATGCAACGGCCTCCAAGATCAAGGTGGACTCCCCTTGATCACTGGGTGTATATGCGTCGTGCCACGCCTTTGGACAATTCTTCCACGCCCAATGCATACAATCGAGACTTCCGAGCATCCTGGGAAATCTGTGTCGCGCCTCATGCATCTGAATAAGGCGTTGGATGTCCGCCTGCGTCGGACGTCGAAGATACTCGCCTGAGTAAGCCCAGATGACAGCCTTGTAGAATCTCTTGAGGCATAAACGCCCCGTCGTGTCGATGACCTTGAGATACTCGTCGAAAGTATTTGCACTGACGCCGGTGGCTAATTGGCGGATAGCCGTCGTGCATTTCTGCAAAGGCATGAGAGAGTCTCGACCTCGTGCATCATGGCTCATCTGAAAATAAGTATCTTCACCTTGAACAGCCTTGACGATGCACAAGAACAACTCCTTCTGCATCCAAAAATGACGTCGAAAAAATGTAGGCCCGTACGTCGGATTTTCGTTGAAGTAGTCTTGTATAAGACGTAAATGGGTAGCCTCACGATCACAGTGGACGTATTTTCGATGATGAACAACACGTTCTGGCTCTGATTGGGAGTACATTTGAGCAAGCAATTGGTTATGCTCCTGGATCTCATCGATGATCGCCTGCGCTACCTCGTTGGAGGAAGACGACGAATTATCATCAAACCATTCATTTTTTTAAGAAAAAGAGAAGAAGATTGAAGGAGAAAGGTAAGAAGATTGAAAGAGAAATAAATTTGTGTGTGTGAATGAATAAATGAGTGGATGTATTTATAGAAGAGGAAAAAAAAAAGGAAAAGTGGACAAACGGCTATGAAGCCGTTGGGCTAAAAAAATTGAAAATGGGGTGAACGGCTAGTTTAAAATTCGATTTTTTTTAATAATAAATAGAGCGCGTGCTATGCACGCGCATTCGAAATTGGCTATCAGGCCAAGCCTAATCTATCAGGCCTCCCTCGAGTCCCTTGTTCCAGCAGTGGGCGACCCGATCTCGGGGTTGACTCGAGTCCCCCCTATCGGGTCCCCACTATGGGTGCTCTAATATGACCATAAGTACCATTCGTGCAGCACCCTAAATGGAGAATCTAAACCCTAAATGGATAATGTAAACCTTACGGGGAAGTGTTCAAAATGGTCATATAACTGTACTAATCTATATAAGACAAGATAATGTATCAGCACAAGTATATGGTACTATTGGCACTAATATGGTCACTAGCTAGTACCATTCGCGCATGCATTATTGCCACTAATAGTGCCAAAAGTTGATTGTGTGTGTGTTGGCCAAGCGGTAAGGGGCTAATGCTCAAAACCAAAGGTTTTGGGTTTGAGTCAGGGGCGGAGCCAGGCCCCTTAAGATAAGAGGAGCAAAACATTGCCATTTTTTATTCAAAATTTTAGTGGGGCAAAAATTAATTTTTTTATAATTAAATATGTATATAAGAATATATTAGGTTGTTGAGAACCTTGTGGAATATCCTAACTCTTGTTTTGATGATACCAAAAATCATAGGACTTAATTGTAATAGACTAGAATTGCTTTTGAACTCAAGTGTTAGAGTTCGTTTCTAGTTTAGTTTGCGGTGTCGAAGACTGAAGAACGAAGGACTGAAGACTACAGATACCAACTGAAGTATCAGTTGAAGAATCAGTTGAAGACTGATTACTTAATGCGCGCAAAGGACTGATACTAAAGTCAAGTATCAGTTGAACATTCCTCCTAGGACTGATTTTCCAACGTTCAGAGGAAGCCACGTATGCACAAAGTACAGCCGCATTAAATGCAGAGATCTCAGGATCTTATCTCTGCAGAGGTCATTCCTATCTGGTGGTTACTTTTCAGAGACGTCACATCTCCTGTCCATCAAAGAGAGCCGTTTCCACCCAGACAAGGAACCTCGAAGATTGAAGCCTCAGCCCAAATTCGAATTGCTCTCCAACGGAAGAAATCTTGAGGACGATTTACGCCAACAGATCTATTCAAGAGTTCTCCTACAAATAGCGCTCGAGGATAACTTCAACCTTTACCGATTCAACGACATAAGCTGGAGCTCTGCCGAAATTACTACTCAGCCTTAAGCTTAAACTCCCCAAAGCTTGAATCGAAGAAGAGAATTCCAAAGCCAAAATCAGTCACTGCTGATTACATATATTCTCTTAGACCCTAGGCATATATCTGTTTACCCAGAAGCCAAAGGTCAAACTTGCTTCAAAGAACTTGTTCTTTGTAAGTATAGTTGGCACTCGTTCAAACCTCCCCCCATAAGAGTGTTTTGAGTGATTCGGAGGTCAGAAGGGTTTTTCTGACTCTGAGAGTCTTAGCACGGGTTGTGTTAAGCAAGAGAAATCCGACGCGAGTGAAGCGTGGGTACTGGAGAAGGGTTTTCTTCAGTGTACGGTTGTGTGCACCCGACAAGCACACGGTTCGGTTTGCAGTGCACCTGTTAAGCACTTGCGGAGTGGATTGTTGGTCTGATCAACCAACCGTGGATGTAGGAAAGGGTTTTTCCGAACCACGTAAAAGTCTCTGTGTTGTTTACAGCTTTCAGTTTTACATTCTTACTTGTGTTATTTCAATTGATAAAACTGAACACTGACTAACTGCAAAGAGAAACCATAACTAACAACTTGCTCCACCGAGGCTATTTCGAAACTAAGTTTAATTTCCGCTGCGTATGATATCAGTCTGACTGATCTATCTTCTGATAGTCAGGAAGAGTGTTATCATCTCTGTTTTAGCAAACTCGATTGAAGCCCTTACTTGCATCAGTTAAGTTCCAGCAACTTAACTGATAACTCTTTACTGAAGAGCTTTCAGTATCAGTCGTCAACCCTGTTTGGTCAAAACTGATTTCAGTAAAACAGGCGTCTTTGTTTGCATGCAAAGTTTCGTTTTGATCTCTGACTGAGATCCCTCTGATTGAGGATTGATTGAAAAATAGCCCATAGGTGTATTCCCCCCCCATACACCTATTCGAGACCCTCATGACCTAACATAGGTATATTAAAAAAAATTGGGGGGGGAGGGGGGAATTGCCCCTCCTCATTTGGCTGTAGCTCCACCGCTGGTTTGAGTTCCCTATGGCGTGGCCTTTAAATTTCTTTCTCTAATACTGTTAATTTATATATATATATATATATATATATATATATAAAATAGTGCCAAAAGTACCAATTTACTTGGATTTTTTTTTCGGTTGATACTTTTGGCACTAATAGTGCCATATGTGCCTAATTTGCACGCAAACCCGAATCCGATCCACCCTAATTAAGGGCAAAACAGTCCTAACTAGGGGTGTAAATTTGGGTTGCGGGTATCGGGTATACCCTCACCCGCCCCGATACCCGTAAAATTAAGCAAGAGGGTCGGGTGCAGGTATTGTTTTCTCAAAAACTGCGGGCATCGGGTACCCTCGGGGTACCCGCATACCCGCATGTAATTTTTAATTAAATAAATAATTTTTATAATTATTAATTAATTTTTAGGAAATATGAAAATAACTCCCTAAACCCTAGTCAATTCACTACTTACTACAGAGAGACAGTCGGGATTCAGAAATTAAATGAGAGTTTTGTTGAAAATACCCACGGGTAAAGAGGGTACCCTCACATTGCGGGACAAGAATACCCTCCGGCGGGACAAAATACCCTCCAGCGGGACAAAAAAACCCACAAAATTAAAAACAATCAAGAACTTGCGGGAAATGAGGGTACCCTCATACCCGCAGCGGATACCTGCTGCGGGTATTCGGGTACCCACAACATGTAGGCGGGACGGGTGAGGGTGGGGATTTCGGACGATTTTGTTGATGAATAAATTCCTTATCTTTTAAAATTTTCATTACACTGAGATTACAAATTGAAGGAGATGGGAATTACAAGTGGGGATTCTTAGATTTGAAATTTTAGATGGAAAAGAGTATTTATGCAATTAAATTGGAAGAATTTGCAGAGTTGGAATCTTTTCTTTGCAATTACAAAATGAACACATTGGAGTCTTATTTGTTATTTGGAAAAAAAACTCTATTGACCGGAGCTTCTCAACGAGATCAATGTACAATGCTATTTTCAAGGAGGTATCTGTGATAGATGAGGCTGATATGCTGTTGAATAAATTGTTGTTATCTTCTTTCCTTTGGAAGACACTATGTAATAGAGCTCCTACAAGAGGTAATTTGGTGAAAATGAGGATTGTTTTTTATGAACATGAAAAAACCTGCATTTTGTGTTCCTATCCTTTGGAAAATATTGATTATCTTATGTGTTCTTGTAACTTCTCTTATGAAATATGGAGAAAGTGTAATGGATGGCTTGGGATTTAGATGTTCGGTGTTAATAATTTTAAGAGCCATTTTCTGCAATTTTTGTATCTTTCAAGAGGTTTTGAATATTATTTGACAATTTGTTTGTTAAAGCATATGAAAAACCAAAAATGTTGTTATTTTTGAAGAGCTCACACCTGTTGTGAATAATATTGTGGAAGACTTCAAAGTTCGTTCTTGAAAGTGGATTATGCCTTTTTTCTTTTCTTCGTTCACTTACTCAATTCATGATTAATGCTCTTTTTTGATGGCATGTATCCCGTTTATCTTCAAATGAGATGACTTTATTGGTTGAATCGTTGTGTAAGGGTTCGGGTACCCTTTATACTTGTTTTATCAATAATTTTTTTGACTATGAAAAAAAAAAACTCAAATCAATCTAATAGTGATAGATATACACAAAATAGTTTTTTTTTTGTCGCAAGAATTTGTATACAAATCCAGAAGCAAAATATTCTCCTTTCAAAAAAGATAGAAGAAGAAATTTTTTGTATCCGGTTGATTTACAATTGGAGCTAATCTCATCTATCTTGATTGAACGTATAAGTTAATTTTATAGTGATTCATTATTCCAACGTAAGATTCATACTTTTCTAACTCGATTATTATGTTTTGACCCATAAACCTTCAATTGAACCTCTACACATTTTTTTATTTTTCATTGCCCTTTTAATTTCCATGGCATGTCAATAATGGCAAAACGGATAAGTAAAAACTTTAGAATAGAATAATCATCTTTGTTCCGGAAAAAATGAGCATGAATTCCCGATGTTTAGAGTCAACAATCACTTTATTGGAACTACAATAAGTAATTAAGACTAAACTTTGAAGTTTCAAATCAAAGTGTTGAATCTATTTCCAAAATATGATTACAACGGTATTGTCTAACTAAATCCAAGTAAATCCGAATTAATTAAGTAAACAAAACATCTATCTTATGGATTATTAGTGTTTTATGTCCCGAACTTTCAACATTTTTTATAAGAGTAAAATTTTGACGTAGCCAAAATAAAGCATTAAACACAATTTATGGCCACACATTGAAAAAACATAAAATTTGACCATCTATAAAAGAGCAGTTCAACGGCTACTTTTTACCGCCAAAATTTGAAAACCAAATTCAATTTTTTTTTTGAATTCACGTTCCTATATTTTCGGCCAACTCATGAATGCTACAAAGAAAGAAGCCCCCAAGCATATCTTAATGTATCCGTTTTTCATGCTAATTTTTTTTTATATATATATACCTTTTTTCTATTTCTTTTTTGTTATTTTCATTTCTTCTTCTTTTTCTAAAATTTATATATTTTAATTAATAATAAAATCTTCAATATACATATCAAATTAAAAGAGAATGACAAAATTTAATATATTATATATATCTATAGTAATATATAAAAGAGGAATGTTTTTCCTCCAATTTCTCCCTCTCTTTTTTTTCTCTCTTCTCCCACTAATCTTTTCACTATTTTTTTTTATGTATTTTAATTATTTTCTAAACATTGTTACATTTGATTCATGAAAAAAATATTCAATATGCATTTTAAATTTAACATAGTATCAAAATCATGAAAAATGAATTTAAAAAAAAAGATATGAAAAAGATTAAAATGTAAAACATTTTATTTTCCCTCTTTATTAAAGTTTTACAACTTTTTATTTATGTTTGTGTATGAAAATATTTATTTATTTATTATAACGTGTAATACTCTATAATGATAATAATGCGTAATGCTAATTTTTATCATCGATTTTGTTAAAAATTTATTTAATAACTTTAATTATCATTACGCTTTATACAAAGTTAAAATTTATATATTCAAATTCAGGATTTCATTGAGTAATTGACATGGATTATTTTATTTTATTTTTAAAATATATTTTATATTTATTTATATTATAATTTTACTTAATATTTATATTTATTTATTTAAATTATTGTTTAATTTTGATGTTCGCCGTGCATCGCACGAATGGCCGTACTAGTTTTTATTGATTTGGACGTTTTTACCCTCAATGAGGCGGACCGGGTAGGATCAGACACGCGGGTCGCGTGCCGGGTCGGGTTACACTTATGGCACTATTAGTGCCATAAGTGCCAAGATTTTACTTTGGTTTCATTTTGGCACTTATGACACTAATATTGCCATAAGTGCCATACGTGCAACAGAAACAACAATAATAGAATCAAGAAATTATAAATGTATAATCTAAACCCTAAATGGAACATCTAAACCCTAATTAAATGGATAATCTAAACTCTAAATGGAACATCTAAACCCTACGGGGAAGTGTTTAAAATGGTCCTTTTGGCACTTATGGCACTATTAGGCATACCATCTTAATTAATGACCATATTTTGATGTTTTAAGATTAGGGGCCAAAAATTGATTTTCAATCTTCATTATGGTCATTTGACTACATTGTTTCTTTTTATAAAATGTCTCGAACTTTTATATTCTCCTAAAAAATCTCGAACATTCAGTTTTTTTTCATAAAATATTCCGCTATATAAAATTTGATGGCGAAAAGATGACTTATCTCGCCGAATGAAATATTTTGGGGACCATCATTGTTGGAAAATCATATTAGAAACCACAATTGTTGGAAAACGTTGAAAGTTCGGAATTTTTTGTCATCTTTTCGTCATTGAATTTTGTATATCGGGACATTTTATGGAAAAAATTGAAAGTTCGGAATTTTTTAGGAGAAAATGAAAGCTCGGGACATTTTATGAAAAACGCTGAAAGTTCGGGACATAAAACACTATTAACCCATCTATTAATTATATAAAATAAAATGTGTTGAATGCACCACATTCATTCCCAATCTTAAGTGACATCTTCTCTATCTTTCATTCTTAAATATATTAAATTATTTATCCACAATAAAAACATATTAATTAAACTCTAACAATCCATAACTTAGATTAAAAAAAGTCATTAACAATTTCAACATTAGGTATGCATTATTCCCATGTTGATCTTTTATTAAATTTTATCATAAAAAAACATAAATAAAAATGATATTTATAAAATACATTTCAAATAAATAGATTTTATATTGAATTTACATTAAACTTCACAATTGAAAATCTAAATAAAATTGTTATTAAACTTCACCATTTGAAAATCTAGTAAAAAGATACTTAACTTCAACAAGATTAAATAAAAGGATGCTCAATTTAATTTAGTTAAATAAAATTATTTTATTGTATTTAGATTAAAAAAAATATATCCAATTAACTTTCTCTGTAATCGGCAATAGTCCAATACATGTACTATAAAACGAATATGAAAAATTTAGACACACAAAACTCTCGGCTCCATCTCCATGAAAATATGAAAATTTCTATCTGCATGAGTTGTGACATTTCGTCAACCTTGTTAAAGAATTTGAGTCAAGCATTTTATTAAAAACTTCATGTACTTCCGAATTTGCATCGCATGTAAAATAACATTACATGTGAATCACTATTTTGTAATTACGTTTTTATTATATAAATATTAAATTAATGTACTATTTTTTAAATATGTTCAAGTAATTCAACTTATTTTTCACATATTTTATGTTTTTGGATACATTAATAATTAAAGTTAATGGTTATGTCACAAATATACAATTTTATCTCGATTAGTGAATACAAATAAAATCAATATTAACAAGAAAAATGGGCAAAATATTGATTTGACTTTTGTACATATATTTATCACGAAACTATAACTTTAATTATTAATATACCTAAAATAGAAAATACGAGAAAATAAGTTGAATTACTACGTACAACACATAAATTTCATAATTAAAAATAATATATTTAAATTTATATAATAAAAAAGAAATTATAAAAATATCAATGGTTCAATTAAATCATAAATGAATTTTATGAATTTTCCATTTTTATTCATTAAAACCCTTGGGTAATCGGGGTCGTTGAGGGAAAAAGCGGAATACTGTAGCAGGGAAAAAGCATAAATCTAACATTCTCACCACTGAATTTGTTCTCGCATCAGAGTTCGGACTCTCTCGCGACCGGCCGGTGAAGCTCACCGCTTCCAGACCTTTGTCCCCACGGTACCGGCGCCGGCGCAGCTGCCCACCAGCAGGCGGCAGACCCACTCCCAGACGCAGCAGCTCGTCCCAGAAGCAGCAGGGCTCGCTCGTCCGGTCGTCCCAGCAGCAGCGGCGCTCGAGCTCGACGCCTGAGCTCCACGCCGACGTGCAGCTGCCACAAGCCGCTGGAGCTGCTGCTCGCCTGGATCGATGCTACTCTGGTAGGTGAAATCAATTTCTGGGTTTTTTTGTGTTTGCCTATAAGGTGTTTGATGAAATGCCAGTGAAAGCTTTGTGGTTTCTTTTACGCATTCCGGCGTCCTCTCTTGCTGAATCATGTCGGGCAAAGGGGGCCTGAACCTTCCACTCGTTTCTAACAATTTTAACACGAATGCTCGTCATGTTTCTTCCCCAAGGAAACACCCTAGTTTGGTTTCGCCTGATACTTCTGCTAATCCGAATTTGGCTTTGAACAACGCCAACGAACAGTCTGGAATGATGGTCTTTTCTCATGGCTCAAAGGGACCTCAACGTACGCTTGTGGTTCCGGATGGTACTTCCCTTACGCAAGCACAAGGGAATCCCAATCCTAACCCTAATGGGGCGGAGGCTTTCTCTTCGACAACTATTCCCACGAATTCGGTTCGTCAACAAGTTACTGATATGGGAGAGAAGATTGATGCCCACAAATCCTATGCGGAGATGGCTTCTAACAGGGGGCAACGACGCTCTGACGTAGCTGCTCATAACTTTCATGCACTATGTCCCATGAAGGAGGGTGATCAGTTCTGTTTCAAAATGCCCAAAGATCTTCTTATCAAACAAGTTTCGGAGTTTCAATATGCTTTGACAGGAAGACTTTTGCTTCGTAAAGGTGAAAAACCGAAGCCGGCAATGATGTTAAAAAAGGAGTTGAATGATTTATGGGGAATTGCTTCTTCTTGGCAACTTATTCCCCTTGGAAAAGGCTACTACACTTTGGTTTTTCAAAGTGAGGCGGACAAAACCTGTGCCAAGGTTAAAAACACTTGGGAACTTTTTAATGGTCATCTTCGACTCAGGGAATGGTCAAGGAATTTCGATCCCTTCAAGGAGCATTCTTCGTTGGCTAATGTGTGGGTGAGAATACACTATTTGCCGATAGAATATTGGCACGCGGAAGTGCTGGCTGGAGTTGCGAGATATATTGGGCATCCCATTAGAATCGATGCAGCTTCAGTGAAGAAGGATTTTGGACAGTTTGCGAGGGTCTTGGTCGAGTTAGATATGTCTAAACCTCTTCCTACTACTCTTCTTTTTGATGAAGGAGATTTCGCTTTTTATATTGAGTTCACTTATGAAAAGCTCCCACTTTACTGCAACAGGTGCAAAATAACAGGACACTCTCCTGATAGATGTTTCAAAGCTATTCAAAAGGAAACTGACGAGACAACTACTCACGTCAAGATTGCCACGCAACAGCCAAGGGGAAAACAATGGCAAGAAATTCAGCATATTCAGACTACGAACAACGAACATGAAGCCGCCTTGCATGAGCATAGAAATCAACCTGTCGGCGATCAACAGATTCAGCAACATTCGGTTAAAGATAAGCAGTGCTCGGGGACTACAATTGGAAACACTTTTGCTGTGTTGGAAAACCTGAGAGGTGAAGAAACTGGGTTACAAATCTTGGAGGCTGAGCAGATAACTGATAAATCCGCGCGCGTACAGCAGCAAGGTTCCGGTGAGGACAATGAACCAAGATCTACACCTCAGAAGGTTGCGCAGCCTTCGCATCGAGGCTCTTCGCCTCATCTGTTGGAGCAGGAGGAAAATGCTAAGAACAGAATCAGTGGTGAGAATGTTAGATTTCAGTTGAGGAATAATGAGGATATCAGAGGACCGGATATGTTGGACGCTATCACCAACATTGTGGAGACATCGGTGTACGATAGGCCGCTTGAAGTTTATGTTTCTGAAAGTTCAGAAGAGGAGGAAACAATTGAAGCGGATGTTATAAGTGAGGAAATTCATTCCCGACAGCAACCAACTGATGCGGTTGCTTTTGAGAATGCTATGAAGGCTCAGAGATTGGAACAAATTCTGGCATTGGCTAAGGAGCCAATTACTTCGGGTATGGCAGCTAAGCGGCGCGGTAGGCCTTCAAAAAAACAGCTCGCAGATCGTGCAGCGGAACAAATCTCAAAACAGGCAGAGGAGAGTATTAAACATCGTCTTCGAAAAGCTAGAGATGCTGGCAATAATCCGGAAGCTTTTGTTATTGACAATAGCAAGAAAGACTGTATTCAGGCGATGGAGAATGTCGCCCGTGAAAGCTGGTCGGCTGAGGTGGAAAGATGCGGAGGCTCCTCCGCCCATTTCAATCAATCTTCATGAATATCATCGCCTGGAATGTCCGTGGTTTGACGGACGAATCCAAGCGGTTACTTAAGGAGCACTGTAGCTCATTTTCTCCTATTATCTTGGGTTTGATTGAACCTAAGAAGGCGTTTCGTAAGGTGAGGCAGAGCTACTGGAATTCTTTAAATATGGTGCCTATTCATCAAAATTGTCGAGCATCTAAAAGTTCGAACATTTGGGTTCTTGCTCATCCTGATGTGATTGCAACCATGGTTTTTTCCTCTGACCAATCTGTGATCGTTGATTGTATTTGGCAAACTTTCAACTTCCGTGTAGCTATTATACACGGAGCCAATGACCAGATCCTCCGCCGTCAACTTTGGCATGATCTTCTACATTTCACGTCAGGTAATACTGTCTTTATTGGTGATTTTAATGCAGTCAAAGGCTCTAATGAGAGGATCAGTTCTAGGTCCCCTTCAAGAAGCTCATGCTTGGACTTCTGCGCTTTCATTGATGATTCTCAATTCATTGAATCTCCGACTGAAGGGATTCGCTTTACCTGGTCTGGACGTCGGTTTTTTTCCCCGTCATGTTGAATCTATCCTTGATAGAGCATTTTTTTCCAAGGGTTTTGCTGATTTATGCGATTCGATTGTTACCACGGCGCTTCCGAGGCTCACCTCTGATCATTCTCCGTTAGTTCTGCAGTGCCGTCAGGTTACTCCATCTGGCATAAGACACTTCAGATTTCTGAATATGTGGACCCTTCATCCTTCGTTCTTAGATATGGTGAAGAATTCGTGGACGGTTGCTGTTAACACTAGCTGCCCTATTCTGTGTGTTATGTTGAAACTCAAGAGGCTGCGTTATGATATTAAGGTCTGGAATAAAGATGTTTTTGGCAACGTAGATAATTCGATTGGTCTATTTCAGAATCATTTGGCGGTCACCCAGAACCAGATTTCTGAAACTGGATATACTGATGAGCTCTTCGATGAGGAGATTCGTTTGCAAGCTGAGCTTAATGTTGCGCTTTCTAGAAAAAATAATCTTCTTCAACAGAAAAGCCGTGCCTCGTGGTTGCAAGATGGGGATAGAAATACGACTTTCTTTCACAGAATGATAAAATTCAAACGGAGGAATACTTTGATTACTCGCTTGAATATTGATGGTGTGGATGTCTATGATCCGAGTATTATTGAGCAACATATCATCGGGCACTTCTCGGCTCTTTTCATGGATGATGGAAGCCCGAGCGCTGACCCTTTGGAGATTGAGGCGCTTTTTGATCTGGCGGTTTCGGATGCTCAGAATAATTTTTTGGTCAGTATACCTGCGGAGAGTGAGATTGCGGCGGAGGTCTTTGGAATGGACGCTAATAGTGCCCCTGGACCTGATGGTTTCTCTGGTTCCTTCTTTCAGACTTGCTGGGAAATTATTAAGACGGATGTTGTCAGTGTTGTTCAAACTTTTTTCCGGTCTTCTTATTTACCTACTGGTTGCAATTCCAGTACAATGATTCTTATCCCAAAGAAGAAGGATGTTTCAACTGTTGCTGATTTGAGGCCCATCGTTCTGTCGAACTTCTTCTTTAAAATCATTTCCAAAATCTTGGCGTCAAGGCTTAGCAGGATTGCGTCCACTCATATCTCTAATAACCAATTTGGTTTCATTAGTGGTCGCAACATCCATGATTGCATTATGCTCAGCTCTGAGGGATTCAACTCGATGCAACGTACGAATCGGGGTTCGAATATGGCTTGCAAAATTGACATTCGTAAGGCTTTTGACACCATTCGCTGGGAGTTCATTATGCAAGTTTTGAGAGCGAATGGATATCATGAGAAGTTCGTCAATTGGATTTGGATCATTTTTAGCTCTGCCCGGCTCTCCATTCTTTACAATGGTCAGCTTTCGGGGTACTTCTCTTGTTCTCATGGGGTTAGGCAGGGTGATCCGTTGTCGCCGATTTTATTTGGGATTGCGGAAGACGTCCTGAGTCACCTTATCAGCAGTTGTGTGGAATCGAGACACCTTAGTCCGATGGGTTTCAGCCGGGCCACTAATTTTCCAACACACTTATTTTATGCTGATGATATTATCCTTTTTAGCACTGCTACGGTTCGTAATGCTCGAAAGATCAAGGAAATTCTGAATTATTATGGTTCGATTTCTGGTCAGGTTTGCAGTCAGGAGAAATCGAATCTCTACTTCGATAGGGGCGTGACTACGGATAGGAGAAGGGCTATTCAGCGTGTCATGGGTTTCTCTGTGGGGAATCTTCCGATGACGTATTTGGGAGTTCCTATATTTGTTGGTCGTCCGCGGGCCTCGTATCTCATGCCGATCTTTGATAAAATTGTCCAAAAGTTTGCAAGGTGGAAAGGTCTTCAACTGTCTATCGCAGGCCGTTTATGTTTGGTGAGGTCTGTGATTCAGAGTTCGATTGTGCATTCGATGATGGTTTATAAATGGCCTAAATCGTTATTGCATTCGCTTGACCGTAAATGTCGTAATTTCATTTGGACGGGCAGCATTGATCAGCAACCGCGTTGTTCTGTTAGTTGGAGACGGGTGTGCGCTCCTAAAGAGGAAGGTGGTCTTGGCATTCGTTCTTTTACCTTAATGAATAAATCTTTTTTGATGAAGCTGGCATGGAAGATGATAAAAGGTGATGATTGGGCTCATCGGATTATGAGGTCCAGATACCTCACGACCTTCAGCTATGCTAAGCAAAATATTGCTAATTCGACTATTTGGCTCGGCGTGAAACAGGAGATTGATCCCTTGGTGGTTGATTCTTACTCTTGCATCAATAATGGTGCTAATACTTATTTTTGGAAGGATGATTGGCTGGGTTACATTTTGGTGGATAAGCTCAAAATTCCTCACTACATGCATGATTTTCTCCATTTCTCTGTGAAAGATTACTACTACGATGGTCTGTGGCATTTCTCGCCTTCGTTTGTGAATTATTTTCCTGAGGTGGTGGCTGATATTTTATTGATTCCTATGAGCGAGGAAAAAGATTCTAGATATTGGAAGCATTCGATCAAGGGGGATGTCTCGGCGGCTTTAGCCTTCTCCAAGAATTGTCATCGTTACACTATGGTTAAATGGGGGACATGGATTTGGGAACCGTACATTCCGATTCGTCGTTCGATCTTATGCTGGAGGATTCTTCATGGGCGTCTTCCTACCTTGGATACTCTCGTTAGACAAGGTATGGTCACTCCTAATGGTTGTCCTTTTTGTTATATGGATGCTGAAACCATTGAGCATATCATGTGGAGCTGTCCTCGGATTAGTTACATTTGGGAAACGTTTCTGGTCTGGTTTCATAAAACGGATCTGTTAAGTTGCTTGGATATTCACACTTTTTTAGTGCTGGCTTGGAATGCTTGCTTCAGCCCCCAAATTTTGGCTTTTTGGAAAGGAGGCATTATTTCGATCCTGTGGAAGATATGGGACTGTAGAAATGCGATTGTTTTCGATGATCTCCGTTTTGAGGCTCGGTCGATTCTTACTTTTGTTAAAGCTTATTTTAAAGAGATGGATTCTAATTTTTCACGGCTTGGTACCATCAAGAATAATTGGACTGACTACGTGATTGTTAGAAGTCTTGGAATTGGCAGTCGAGCTGCTCCTCCCCCTCGCATGGTGGAGGTTTATTGGTGGCCTCCGGTGACTCATTGGATTAAGGTCAACACCGATGGCTCTGCTAAAGGGGCTCCTAGTCGTCGTATTGCCGCGGGAGGAGTTTTTAGGGATAATTTTGCTTATGTCCGTGGCTGTTTTCACATCAAGGGTGGTAGTGGGTTTGCTTTTGAAGCTGAGCTTCTCGCGGTTATTACTGCTATTAATATTGCTCATGATCGTGGCTGGCTTCATCTTTGGGTTGAGTCCGATTCGATGTATGTGGTGCGGTTGTTGGAGAATCGCTCCACGAATGTTCCCTGGCGTTTCTTAGCTTCCTGGAAGCAGGTTCTTCGTCGTCTTCATGGTTTTTCTTTGATTGTTACTCACATCTTTCGGGAAGGAAATCACCCCGCGGACATAATGGCCAATGATGATAGACAAGAGGGATGGTGGCCTTATGCGATTGACGATATTAAACATGCGGTGGCTCGTGATTTTTCTACCCATAGCTTTGTTAGAATGGTGCTTTAAGGTGTTAGTGTTTGTTTCGAATAGGTTGGATGCTTCTCGCGACAGGTGCGGTTGCTTCGTTGGGGTTTCGGTTGTCTGTTGGTGTTGGGATGGTTCCTACTTCTTCCGTTTACATGGTTTTTCTTGGTCTGCTGATTTTCCTTTTAGCTTCGCTAGTTGTGGCTGGTGTCGTGCTATTTCTGGTTTTCATTTTGGTTCATTTTTAGTTGGTTGTGTTTTTGCTTGTTCTTTGCTTGTTCTCCTTTGTTGGTTTGCTTTGATGTGTTCGGGAACCGAGCTGCTTAGGGGTGATGGTTCGGCCGGAATCTCTGAAGTTGTCTCACTTCCGTTCCCACACAGCTCCTTGTTTAGACGAGTACTCTTTTTCCCTTTTAAGGATTTTCCGACCAGGTTTGCCTTAAAAAGGGTTTTAATGAGGTTCGGCCCTTAGTTTGTTGTTTGTGCACTCAAGGGTTCTTGGTTCGTTTTTTCTCTTTCTCTTTTTAATAAAAATTAATTTAATAAAGTTCCACATTAAACTTTTAGTACACTTAATCGTTTAGATAATATACACAAAGAGACAATAAGATCCAACTTTGATTTTACAAGAGAGTATATTTGTTTGACATACTTTACAGTAGAAATTGTAATTTTTATAAAATCTAGAGAGAAAAAAAAAATCAAAGAATGGGGAAAAAATTTACAAGAAGTAGAATTTTCTATCTAAAATTATTAGTATTTGCATTTGAGATTTTGTAGCACTAATGTTAGTTGATATTTCTTTATAGTTTTTTTTAAATCTTTTATCATTTATACATTTATTATTAATTATTATTTTGTATTATTCTAATTTTGGTTGAGATGGATAATCAACAAGGTAACAAATAATATTTGATTATTTAGATATTTTATAAATTT
This sequence comes from Salvia miltiorrhiza, assembly GCF_028751815.1. Classification (NCBI taxonomy): domain Eukaryota; kingdom Viridiplantae; phylum Streptophyta; class Magnoliopsida; order Lamiales; family Lamiaceae; genus Salvia; species Salvia miltiorrhiza. The sequence goes on along the minus strand of NC_080388.1, from coordinate 45,004,046 downwards.
AAATAAGTTCGAGTTATAGTGGGTATTACTATAAATTGGTATGACATTAAAAAAATTAGATATGATATTTCAAGCTCCAGATAATGGTTTGGTCTTAAATTAAAGGTTCAGAAGAGATCATGCTCAGATGACACATACGGTCTTCAATTATTTTTATCTATCCAATTAAAAATTTTGTCAAAAATAATAATAAATCATGTAATAATAAATGTGACGTATCAATCATCCATCATATTATACATCAAATTTATATACTCAATCCGTCTCAATTCAACCTTTTATAAAATTTCATCACATAAAAATTTATGTAAATGATACTAATTTCAATTATCTCAACAAAAAATTATGTTTAATTAATGAAAGTGGTTGAATTGAATTAATATAATTTGAAATGTAACGTTAATTTAATTAATCAAAATAAAATAAATCAAAAATATAATTTATGTAAAAAATATTTAACATTTTTAATCATAAAAAATAACATAAAATAATTATAAATCACAATGCTAAGTTATTCTCCTCTAAAATTTGACGGGTAACAAACTATTACTCCTCCATCGTAATTTAATAGGCCACAAAGTTTAGGAACATATGTTAAAAAATAAATAATTTATAATAAAATATGAAAAAAAAAAGAAAATATTTTTTTAAGAATATATTTGTCCAAAAAGTAGAAGAGATAAATGGAGATATTATATTTTAAATAAAAGAAAAAATAATTATGTGTGGACTATAATAATATTTAATGTAAATAATGAGTTATATAAAAATATTTATTATATATTTATTTTTTATTTTAAATAAATTTATTGAAACATAATATGTAAATAAAAAAAAAACATGACTTATGGAATTGGTATATGACTTATTGAATCGGTACGTGAGAAGTATTAGGGCTGCGGTTCGCCTTGACATGGCTTCGCATAGCCATCTGCGTCAGAAACGGTAGTTGGGGCTGGTGGGTTGTTGTTTGGTTCGGCTTTTTCTTGGTTCTGTCGCCATCTGTTTGGGGAGATCTTGGTTTGGGTTTTTCTTCGATCACTTGGCAGACGTTTGGATTTGGGGTTGGAGGTTGTGGAGTGCTCACGGAGATGGCATATACCCGGATGTTTTGCTCTGCTTTTTCTTTGTTTGGGTTTGTTCTTCTTACGGCGACGGCGTCTAACCGACCGTTTAGTTTTTTTCTTGGGGTGAGAGCCGGGATAGTTTGGGGACGATGGTTAGGCCGGAGTTCCGGAAACTTTCCCTTCCGCTCTTTCCTTCTATCGTTTTGTGTTTTGACGAGTACTCTTTTTCCTTTTCACGGTTTTTCCCACGGGGTTTTCCGTGAAAAGGTTTTAATGAGGTTCGGCCCTTAGTCTGCTCCTTCTGTGCTTTCAAGGGTTTTTTTTGGGTTTTTTCTTTTCTTTTTTATATATTGGCAATCTTAATAATTACATTTATCGAAATAACTAAAGACTCCAAAAACACCCGTAGTTGTCGAGCGTGGAAAGTCGAATACAAAGAAATTTGAAGGCATGGGCTTTTATGTCATTTCTCACTAAATAACATGACACCACACACTAATTAAGAAGCAGTGGGGCCCCACAAAAAATGAGAATGAAACTGCCACTGCTATTTCTTTCTACTACTTAAATAAATAAAAATTGAAATAATTTCCCTGCCCAAAAACACTGTTAATTCCAACTTCATTCATTCCGAAATGAACAGGATTCTACCAACACATTTTTGGGATTTGTTCCTTTATCTCTTCTCCTCCAGCTAAAATTAACTTGAGATAAAATTTTGAAAAATCAGTTGCAGGAATTTGGTTTATGGATTTGAACGAGTTTCGCTCCGTCATGTCGGATTCCGGCATTGATGTCTGGACTTGGATCGATATGGCGATATCCGTGGCGTCTGCTGATCATGAAATCGAGCTCCGGAATCGCAGAGATGGAATTGTTCAGAAGCTCTTTGCATCGCCATGTGAGAATTGTGTGAAGAGGAATGAGAGTGATCAGCAAAATCATCAAGGAATCCAACCAGATAAAAATGTGGAACACGATGATGAGCACAAGAAGATTCTAGAAATCAAGAACCTTCTAGACGATCATAGCCAGGTTTCTTGCTTCTGTTTCTTTGATTTCGACAGTGCTTTATGTTTTGTTATGTTTTCACCGAATTGGAATTTTGTAGAATGAGAAATCTATGATTGAGCTTCTTCAGAGGCTTTTGGACATGAATACTACTTTTACAACTCTCAAGGTGACATTTTCTTCTCCATTCAAATTTACACTTTTTTTTTTTCCTTTTTAATTTTTGCTGTTACAATTTTGTTGGTTTTCTGTGTTTTAAGGAAACTGAAATAGGAAAACATGTAACTAAACTGCGAAAGCATTCATCAAATGAAGTGCGGAGACTGGTGAAAGTTCTTGTAAGGTTAGTGCAAAATCAAAAAAAAAATCATCAAGATTTTCAGAAATAATATATTTTTTTAATTCGGATCATATTCTTGAAATTGCGTTTCTGGTTGCAGAAAATGGAGGGATACTGTTGATGAATGGGTGAGGCAGAATACGCCTATAGAAGAAGAAGCCACTGAATTCAATGGTATTTTATTTTATTTGCAAAGTTGTATGTATCAAGATCTTATAGTTTATTTGTGGAATTCTTAATTAGATCAAGCATCCTATTTATTTGCTAAAGATGATGCAAGAATTCACAACAGTGTGAAAGATGTTTCCTGTCATTCAACTCCACCAAAGGTCAGCATTTTCAGACTCTGAAAACAATTTTGTTTTTCATTTTATTTGCCTTAATTTTCTATCGATAATTTTGATTGGCTGATGGATTAAAAGCAGAGGAAAGCAAAGGATAATGGGATTATATTGAATGATGAAGATTATCAAGAATCTCAATATGGTTTGGCTTAAATCACAATCAAACAGTGGTGTCTTTGTACTGCTAAAAACAAAGTAAGATTTATGATGTGATGTTTGTTATGTAGCCAAGAAACAAAGAAGGCCACAAGTAATGGATATCCCAAAATTCAAGAATTCGATTGTTCGCAACAATGGAAGCAGTATCCCTATAAAATACCGGTGAACAATTGCATATTAGCGTAACAACTCATCTCTTCAATGGTTATTCACTTTCTTAGTTCTTGATTTCATTTCATTTCATTTTATTTTGTTTTTGTTTTTGTATGTTTGTGCAGATGATGTAGAAAAATGCAGTGATCCTTGAAAGGCGACTGAAAAAGGGTTGGAGAGAGATAGTCAGTCCCATGTGATTTTGTTTGGTGAGTAGATGCATTGATTTTGGATTGTGAAGAACTACTTGCATAGCATAGCTCTACAAATTTGCAACTGTACATTAAATAATGATACTTTTTTCTATTTATATTATCATGAATATCGTATTATATGCTCTATTTCATTAATACATTAGAATTTTGCGTTTAAATTTATGTCTAATTTTAATTTTGTACATGAACTAAAAATATCACCTTCGAATTCATATGTGTAGAGACAATATTTTGAAGTCTATATATGCAAAACGAAAATTGAATTAAAATTCGTATTTGTAAGGGTAATTATTGATGCATTTTTTTTATAATTTATACAAGTAAATAAAGAAATTTAATCCAGGACCCCAGGCCTTGGATGTTAACCATATATTGTTAGGCTAATACATGCACACTCTTTTTTCTTTGTCTTTTTTATATATAGAGGATCAATTTTTTTTTTATCAAGAAAAGATTCATTAAAATTGAGCTGATATCAGAGGTACCACAAAATAGTTCTATCATTTTATCATTTAGATCATATCATTCGAACACCATATACAGGATCAATTATGTGTAAATAAGATTAAACAAATTTAATGTGGCAGAAAATGTTGATGGAAAGTGGTCCTAACATGTTGCATAAAAGAATTTGGTAAGAGGAAGATTGGTTCAATTTGGTTACAGATGGAGACAGGAGAAGGAAAGAATGTTTTGAGTTAATATTCTTTTTAGTTTGTTTTGTTTATAATTTCAGTGAGAAAATCAAATACAGACAATTTTAGAGATCAAATATATAATAAATCAAAACATCGTTAATTCTTCCAACAAATTTTATACGACAAATTTGGTTGAAATAATAACCACATCTATAGTAAACATATATCAAGTATTATTATTGGGGAGTGATTTTTGGACACCAGACGTCTTAGACACCTTTATAAAAAATCGGTTTTTGCTTAATATTTAATTTGACCGATTTTTTGTTATTTAGTGATTTGTCTAAAATATCATGTTCAAAAATATATTCAACCGATTTTGTTATTATTTTCGGTTTTTATATATCTTTATTATAAAAAAATTAGTGAACTTGGAAAAAAAATATAAAAATAAAAAATAATAACAAAATCGGTTGAATATATTTTTGAAAATGATATTTTAGACAAATCACTAAATAGCAAAAAATAGGTCAAATTAAATATGAAGCAAAAACTGATTTTTTATGAAGGTGTCTAAGACACTTGGTATCCAAAAATCTTTTCCCATTATTATTAGCGACTTTGTTAAAATCTACATTTAAAGAAAATGAAATAAGCGGGCAGTCAGAAACAAATACTCTCACCAAATAACTTGTTCTATATATGGATCAATTTTTCCTATTTTTCCCCGTTCAAACATTAGCATTTTTTTTTAGAGGAACATTAGCATTTTACTTTTGAAATTTTCATATTTTGCAAAATAATGTCATTTTAAGCCTTTTCCTGTCCTAATTCCATTATTACTTTTTGCCAAAAATAAATTTCTTTAATTTTTGTGCATGACTGGCTAGGCACATATTTTAAATAGAGAGGACAAAAAAGATACTTCTAATTCACTCAATTTTGGCATTAACGGTAAGAAGAAGAAAAAAGTATATAAGATTCACATCCTGCAGTCGATCAATGGTGAGGTGCAGCTTTTTTTGATAAGTGGTCACAATCTAGTTTTAAAAAAAATAAAATCATGTTTGAGATGTCTAACGAATCAAGGTCCGTCAAAATTTGAATTAACATTCAGGTTTTTTATAAAAGAAAAAGTAAAAAAATCCCTTGAGAGCACAAAACGCAGACTAAGGGCACGAAACTCGAAAAGAGATCGTTAAACAAAGAAACCTGAAGACACTAGTGATCCCATAAATCAGGATAGTCGTCCATCTCATCTGACCAACGTCTATGAACTATATTATTCATTGCATTCATGCTATCACTATTGCTATAATCAACCACAAAGTTCCTCGGATTGTAGCCCATTTCCCCCGCATTCCTGAGGCGACCTTTTATGCTACCTTCCGGAACTGCTTGCATCGGCTCACTTCCCATGCCCTTTCCCGTGCCCTTTGGGCGGCCACGTCCCCGCTTGGTCGTCTTGTCCGAGAGTAATTGCATCCCCTGACTAACCTGCTCCTCTAACCGACTAATGCGACTAGTAATATTGTCCGGGCCAAGAGTGGACAAATCCTTGTTACCTTCATGCGAAACACCCCCGCTTTTGTCCAAAGTTGGGTCACGTTCGAGAGCAACAGCTGTGTCGTCAATAATCGGTGTGTTCAAACCCGTGCCATCCGGAGCCTCCATCTCCAAAGTTTCATCCACATCCGAGTCCTCCTCGTTAATGACCAAGTCACTATCTTTAATTACATCTTTATCCCCCTGAATCGGAACCAGTATTTTCTCCAACAAATCCGGCTCAGATAAATGAACCCCGAAAGACGGTCCAGAAATAGGATCCACGCCCGTATCCAAACAAGTCTCCGCATTATTCTCCAAGTCCAGAGCCTGAAATGCATTTCGCGTCTCGACAGCCTCTTTTTGAAGAACCGGAACAACAATCTGATTTTTTACCGCCTGTTCGGCGACCTTTGACCAAGCCGCAGCAGGTTTATCATGAGTCTTCCTGTCACGACCGGCCCTAATTAGGGCCAGTCGTGACAGAGTGGTATCAGAGCCGGTTTATTTGCTTTGAACCCTAGAGTTAACCAATTTTTCTAGTATGATCACTAGTATATATGAGTCAGTCAACCAAAGCTCATCACTTCATCACATCGTCATGCTCAGCAAGAAAGAAGGTGGTGGCAGCTTGGTGGCTGCTACTCGCTGGAAATTTGAGGGCGCCGATGGCGGTGCCATCGGCCAAGGTTGAGCAGAGGAGAGGGATGAGCGTCGGCGGCGGCTCAGCTGCTGCCGATCAGACCCAGGAGAAAGAGAGAGGGAGGCTGTAGCATTGTCGATGGCGATGTTGCTATAGTTGTCGGAGTGCAGAGAGAGGGGCGGTGCGGCTGGTGGACGTGTCGACGCCCGGAGTTTCAGAGGGCGTTCGGCGGTGGCAGTGGGCTTCGTCTGCTGCTGTTGTTCGCCGCGGGCTCAGAGGTTGTAGACACAGCGGCGGCGACGGCTTCATGGCCGAGCAGTCGCCAGGAGTAGAAGGAAAGTCAGAGGGAGCGGCGGCGGCGGCAGCCCCAGGCTGTGCAGTTGCCGGACCTTGAAGGGAAAGAGAGAGAGATGGCGGTGGTGGCTGATTTAGGCAGAGAAAGAGGGCGGCGGCCGTGGCACCGCTGCAGTTGCCGGAGAGGGAAGGCGGTGAGTTGAGCAAGGGCTCGGCGAGCCTGAATTTGAGTGAAGGGAATGGAGCTCCGGCGGCGGTGAAACTTCGAGAAGAAAGAGGGGCCGAGGGAGGCGGCTGGTCTTTTCGGTTGATGCGGCGGACTCCGCTGCTTCGCCGGAGAGAGAGAGAGCCGCGACGGTGGGTTCCGGCTGGAATGGGGGCGAATTTTGGTGTCGGTAAGAGAGAGAGAGAGACCGAGAGAAAGCATTTTTTTCATGTGTGTGTGTGTGTGTTTTTCGTTTACAGAGAGAGAGAGTGCAGGTAAGGTTTTGGCTTGGGCCAATAAGTTGGGCTCATAGTTTGGGCCATGTTTTTATAAAATGGGCTGTATTTTTATCACTTGGGCCGATTTTAATGAGACAGGACCCTATTACAATTTTATTTAATGAGCTGTCTTGATTAATTTAATTAATTGGGCTACCCTATTTTAATTAATTGAACTATTTTTAGTTTGATTAATTTATTTAAAGGAAAATTTTCATAATAATATTATATTATTATTATGTGCATATTTTAAGTACTTACTTATTATATGCTAAGAATGACATGAAATTACATTTATTTTTGCAATAAGAGTATTTAAGTATTTAATTGGTTTTAATTATAATTCCAATTATTAAAGAAAGATGAGTAAGAATATTGTTGGTGTTCTTAACTCAAGAGAAATGTTTTCAATTATTTATTCATTAAATTTTGAAAATCCGGCTAAGTGAATCATAGAATATTAAGCACTTCACCGTGACTTAAGATTAGATTCAAGGAGACCTATTAAGAATAGATTTCTTGTAGGCTTTGAGCATCAGAAGGATTAGCACTGCTATTCCGATTCAGAAATAAGGATAAACGACAGGCTTTGCCTATACAGGTGGGCATTACTTTTACTATACGTATATAGAGATCCCCTGCGTGTCGTAGGCCTCTTATACGAATGAATGCATGAGATGATTTAACTGTTAATTTCAGTTTTATATATCTATCAAATGAGTTTAATGTTACATTTGAGCAAGTTATTTCGTTACAAAATATTTGAGTTAAAGTTATTTCAAGTATTGTCTTGCCATAAAATGTTTAAATTTTAGTATGATATCTATCTGCTTTGGCTTTGCCAATGATGCAATCGAATTCGGGTCCTGAGCAGTTGATAGCTATCCTGCCAGGGCTAGTGTACACCAGTGACCGTGAGTCATCTAGCGGGTTGGCCGGTCAAGTGACCGTGAGAGGTGGCCACCTCTCCGGCACACAGTTCCAGATATGATAGATTACAAGAGAACTTAGACTGCAGTCGAACTTTAAGAATCACAAATGAACTTAGTAAGCTTGGGCCTTTTTAGCGAAAAACTCCCTTGCTGTACTGTTTATGATGGCATGATAATTTACAGTTTTGAAGCATGTATTTTTATACTTAGGTATACGTGCCCACTGAGTACTTTTGTACTCAGCCCTGCATATATTTCTAAATGTGCAGATTGAGTAGCTGTCGATGGTGATGAAGTGACGACCGGAGTCTTTTGTCTTATCCTTATGTATTAATGAACTCTGGGGATACATGTCTTCATACATGTAATCAGAACCTTATTCCGCTGCGTACTCAGAAGTTTTATGTTATTTTGGCTAAGTCGGAGTTATCCGAACTTACTAGTTATTTGAGTCTATACGACTAAATCTCCGTTATATTATAAATATCCCTTTTGTTAACAATGATGAAATGCGATCCTTCCTTGTTTGATTATTTTCCTTTCTACCCCGCTTCTAATCTCCCTCCATTAGTCACGGTTTCCCCGGCTTAATTATCCCTAATTAGGGCCGGTCGTGACACTTCCCAAAAGTAGAATCTTTCTCTGTCGATTCCGTCGGAGCAACCTGTTGCTGCTTCTTCAAAGGGGCAGCCTCCTGCTGCCCAAACTCTGGCTGCACCGGCTTCCAAGTTAGTTGTTGTTGGACATTTATATTTGCAGCCTGTTCATTCGAGGTAATCGCCGCCTGCCAATGCGGCCCATTGTGAACTTGCGTAAGTTTAGCATTTTCATTCACAGTGTCATTCTGCTCACCCATCCCCCCAAACTTCGACTTGCGGCATCTATCGGGGGAGTGTCCCGTAATCTTGCAACGACCACAATAAAGAGGGAGGTTTTCGAAAACAAACTCAATATGAAAAGAAAAATCCTCCATATCAATAAGAAGAGTATTAGGAAGAGGGTTAGACATATCTATTTCAACAAGAATACGGGCGAAATGTCCAAAATCTCTACCTGCCGAAGCACCATCAATCTTTAGAGGATGGCCCAAGTAACGACCAATTCCAGAGATAATTTGTGGATTCCAATACTCGATAGGAAGATAATGAATTCGCACCCAAACATTCGCCAAGGGAGAGTTTTCTTTGAATGGGTCAAAGTTGCGAGTCCACTCTCGGAGCCGAAGAAGACCCTTTGACAGCTCCCAGATCACATTTGCCTTTGCCGTAGCTTTATCAGTCGCTGTAGTAAAACGGAGCGTGTAAAATCCCTTTCCCAGCGGAATCAGTTGCCAGTCATAATTTATACCCCAAATCTGTTGAAGCTCCGACTTCAACTCCATAGTTGAACGTGGCTTATCGCCTTTCCCCAACAGAAGTCGTCCTGTTAGTGCATGCTCAAAAGCTTGGACCTCCTTTAAATATAAAGCCTTAGGAATTTTGAGAGAGAATTGATCTCCGTCCTTCGTTGGACGCAAATCATGAAAAATATGAGCAGCTAAATCTTGCCGTTTAACAGGTCGCTTAACAGTAGCACTAGCATAAGAAATCCTAGCGTTATCGGCCACGCTAGGATTTACAGAATTCCTATCAACTGTCGTGCAATCAGCACCACAAGGATTTGTGGCCGATGTCTTCCCAACGGCATCCTGGGCCTCAGTAGTCTTCACCGCGCTGTTACCAACCGTGGCAGATATAGACCGAGCGGAAGAAGATCGAGGTTGAGGGTGTTCAAAATTCGCAGAAACAGAGGGGAGATTTAGGAATCCCTTATCTTGAGTTCCGGCCGACGAGGTAGTCATTGGACTGCCGAGAGGAGGCACAGCGGCCTGCAGGGGAACTGGGCAGCGGGGAGAGGTGGCCCAGATGGGTTCTTGCGCAGCTGCGCGGTCCTTCTGCCAGTTTCCGGCGAAGGAGGTGGCGCTCGGCGTGGCGTGGCGCGGCGCCGCAGTTGAGAGGCTGACGCTTTCCGCTGCTCGGGCGAACCACTGATCGGAATCAATCCTCCTCCACTTCGAGGGAAGAAGAAAGGAGGCGGATGGGCGGAGGGAGGCTGCGGCTGGGCTGTGCTGCTGTCGACGCGGGGGCGTCGATGGCCGTGCTGTTGCTTGCCGGCCGAGCGACAGGGGAGAAGCGTGGCGGAAGTTTCACCGGAGGAGGGGGCGTGCGGTGGCGCATCCGCGTGGGCTGCTGGAAAAGGCAGAACAAAATTTGAATTAACATAACAAACGATATTAAATACAAAAATGATAGTTAAACAAATTTTCAACTCAAGCAAAAAAGTCACAAGTTATTAAAATAAAGATATGTCACACAATCTCATACATTTTGTTTTTGTGATTTAGAAATGAACAAGAATATATGATGAGCATTGGGTAGTGTTATGGTCAAAGAATAGTATTAGAAGCTATGAAGTAAAGGACAACGTAGGCATCATAATAATTTTACAAGAAGACAATAATAATAGATTGAGTTAATGACTTAGAATTGCAAGTTTAGTGGATGGGGTGTGGAGATCCCTTTCTTTGTGGACCTTTTCCCATAAACATCGCCACATGCCAATTGCATTGTGTTTCCTTCTCATTGGATATATATATATCACGTCTCTCCTAAACTTTAAATCAAACATATATTTTGTATAAGAGTAGTGATATTTGAACACCAGGTGTACGTTACACCTGGTAAAAAACCGGTTTTTTACCTGTTTAGAGTGTGGGCCGATTTTATGGATTTAGTATATTTACTGATTTATCCTTGATTTATTCCATCCATTTTCTTTCTTTTTTTTCTGCCATTTTATGTACATTTTTTCGGCCAAATTCCCTTATTTTCGGTTAATTAATTAGTTTGTTTGGTTAATTAGTTTGTTTCCTTATGTTTCTTTATTTTTATGTTTTTATTTTGGCCAAATTCCCTTATTTTTATGGTTAATTAGTTTTTCGGCCAAATTCCCTTTATTTTTTAAGCTTTTGTTTCTTTATTTTTATGTTTTTATTTTGGGAAATTTTATAATTTATATAATTCGTTTTTTTTTTGTTCGGTTTTGTTTTTGATTTATTTGTTTTTAAATTTAATTATTGATTTGTTAACAATAATTTAGTGTTTCTTGTTATAATAATTCTAGGTTTGTTTCTAGCTTTTTTTTCTAAATTAATATTATTATTTTTTTCAAAAATTATTTCTCCTAGATTTTGTGTTTATTTGTTTTTTATTAATTTGTTTCAACTAATTTTGTGTTTCTCCTTAAAATAATACTAGATTTGTTTTTGGATATTATTTTTTAATTTTTTCGAAAATTAGATTTTTTTTATAAGATAAAAATAATATTATTTATTTTTATCTAATATAAAATTATGTTATAATTTCGGATATTTATATTGCTAAAATTTTGTTATTTTTATTTGTTTCCACTAATTTGTTTCCTATTATTAATTAATTAATTAAATTTTAGGATTTGTTAGGATTTGTTTTCATAACAAACCCTTGATACACAAGTAAATAAAGATTATTAGGTCCTATATTGATGGATTGGATTTATTCCAAATTCGAACTAGCCGCCCATCGTCGTTAGGATTTTGCCCTAGAAATGATTCCTATGAATAAATAGGTTTCCGCCCTATTCATTCTCAAAACCTTTCGGTTTTTCTCAAGTCCTTTGTAATCTTCTCTTTTCTCAATCGTTCTTAGTGTTTTATTTTCAAAATTCTTAATGACGAGACCTCTATAAAATGTGAATGATACTTTGTCACCTTGTCTGGTAGTGGCAACAACATAAGTCTTTAGTTAGAATTGATAATAAAATGATTCATGCGATTGGACATCGAGTGAATAATTTAAATAACATATTCATTATATTATTTCAACTCTTATAATAAAGTATTAATTAATTGAAGTAAATTAGTGAATATGAGAACAAAAAATGATTGATACGAATGTATTTCGCTCGCAAGACTATTTAACATAGACTTGAATGAAAAACTATGTATTATTGTTAATAATACAATGAGGTGAAATGATTCATAAGGTTCATATGAATATATTTCGCTCGCAAGACTATGTAACGAAGTCGATTCAATTCAGTTATTCGTTATAAAATAAAAGTTTATTAATTAATTTAAGTTAAATTAGTGAATTTGAGGATAAACGTAATAAAATGAGGTGAAATGGTTCAGGTGAATATATTTCGCTCCCAAAACTATGTTTAACAAGTCGATTCAATTATTCATTATAAAATAAACAGTTATTAATTAATTTAAGTTAAATTAGTGAATTTGAGGATAAACGTAATAAAATGAGGTGAAATGGTTCATATGAATATATTTCGCTCCCAAAACTATGTTTAACAAGTCGATTCAATTATTCATTATAAAATAAACATTTATTAATTAATTTAAGTTAAATTAGTGAATTTGAGGATAAACGTAATAAAATGAGGTGAAATGGTTCATATGAATATATTTCGCTCCCAAAACTATGTTTAACAAGTCGATTCAATTATTCATTATAAAATAAACATTTATTAATTATTTTAAGTTAAATTAGTGATTTTTAGGAAAAATATAATAAAATGAGGTGAAATGGTTGATATGAATGTATTTCACTCGCAAGACTATGTATTACAAGTCGATTCGATTCAACTATTCGTTATAAAATAAACATTTATTAATTATTTTAAGTTAAATTAGTGATTTTGTGGAAAAATATAATAAAATGAGGTGAAATGGTTGATATGAATGCATTTCACTCGCAAGACTATGTATTACAAGTCGATTCAACTATTCGTTATAAAATAAATATTTATTAATTATTTTAAATTAAATTAGTGATTTTGAGGAAAAATATAATAAAATGAGGAGAAATGGTTGATATGAATGTATTTCACTTGCAAGACTATGTATAGCAGGTCGATTCAACTATTCGTTATAAAACTATATAACATATACTTGTAGACAATGTATTATAATATAGTATTGGAGTCGATTTGATAAAAAAAAAAAAAAAGAACTACTATAGTGTAAATAATGAAGTCGAAATAATTATACTCAATGAAATGAAGTTGAATTAATTAATTGAATTAAATTAGTGAAGTTTTAATAAAAAAGCGAATCATATGATGGAGTTTTTCTCGGAAAGCTATATAACATATACTTTATTAAAAGCGATATAATAGTAAGAAAATGAACTACTATAGTGTGAGTAATGGAAAAAAAAATTAATTCAAGTGAATCATACAATGGGATTTTGCTCGAAAAACTATATAACATATACTTTATTTGAATATATTATAATGAAGTATTGTAATCGATATGATGATAACAAAATGAACCACTATTGTGTGAGTAACGAAGTCGAAATAGTTATACTCGATGAAATGAAGTTTAATTAATTAGTGAAGTTGTAATAAAAATAAAATTTATAAGATATATATATAATGAAGGAAATTTTATTAAAGTATAATCAATCCTACGTAGAGATTTTGCTCGGAATCTATATAACATATACTTGAATACAATGAATTATAATATAGTATTAAACGCGATATAATAATAAGAAATAATTATACTGAATGAAATAGAGATGAATTAATTAATTGAAATAAATTAGTGAATTTGAAAAAAAAAAAAAAATGAATCATACGATGGCATTTTGCTCGGAGAACCATATAACATGTAATATAATAAAATACTTTATTATAATATATTACAATAAAGTATATGTAATATTGTTTTTCGAGCAAAATCTCATCGCGTGATTCAGTTGAAAATTTTCTGTTTCGTTACTCACACTATAGTAGTTCATTTTCTTATTATCATATCGCTTTTAATAAAGTATATGTTATATGGTTTTCCGAGTAAAATCTCTACGTAGGATTGATTATATTGTATTTTTGCTTTCAACTTCACTAATTTATTTCAATTATGTAATTAAACTTGATGAACGTTGAGTTTAATTATTTCGACTTCAATAAAATATTATAATACATTCTCTTAAAATATATGTTATATAGTTTTCCAACCAAAATTACATTGTATTCACAATTTTTTTTGAACTTCACTAATTTATTTTAATTAATTAATTAAAATTTATTTCCTATTGTTATATAGCATTTACTGGATTATTATAATACATTTAATCCAAGTATATGTTATTTATTTTTTCAATCGATGCCCCATCATATGATTAATTTTATTTTTCTTTCTAACGCTTCACTAATGCGGTTGCCACTACCGGACAAGCTGGCAAAGTATAACTCACATACGTATTATTTTTCTTGTATTTCGCTTTTTTTTAAATCATCTTCGAATTTTTTTATTAAATATTTGAAAAAAATATAAAAATGAAAACAAATCTAGGAATACTTTGAAAGGAATCTCTAAATTAGTAGAAATAAATAAAATTAACATATAATTCGCAAAATAAAAAATAAAAATCAAAAAATAAAATAAATGTCGAAATAAAAAAAAAAGAATATATAATTTTCGAAAAATACAAAAAATTCAGAAAAAAAATATTATCGAAACAATAAAAAAATAATATGTTGTAACGCCCCGCTTTTCCCTAGCTAAATTTAGAGCAGATTTCAAACTTAGAATTTAAGATGATTCACGCCAAATAAAAGAAAATGAATTTACTTTAATTCCAACAAAAATAAATTTTGAAAGTTTATGTTATTTAAATTCTTGTGCATCTCATATTTATGTAAATTGAGTATTTAAATAGTTGCACTAGTATTTCAATTAGCAAACTTTAAAGGATTTTTACATATCCAAAATTTTCAATATTATAGAGATTTTAATTGAAGTCTTCAGTTATTTATGTGTGCTTGATTTAATTATTCACATTTCGAGCCTTAGTTTAAATTATTCTATGAGCACATGCTACCACTTGTCATCTATCATCATGTCTTCCCATGATCACCATGCTTCCTCCCTCACCTTTAATACGCCACCTACTACGCCACCTACTCCTTGTCAAAATAAGCTGCTGCCATCATTATCATGATTTGTTTTCAACCCTTACCATCAACTACAGTGCACAAGCCATACAATTACAAATCTCACTCCAACAAATCAGATTTTTCTTCTATCTATAATCATTTTATTCCTTCGTTGTGAAAGACCAAGCAACCAGAAGCTCAACTTTAGTTTTTCCTCCACTAAATATTTCGAGCAGGCCAAGTTTGTGGTGCACCAGATCAACGAACCAGCAACTTCGTTCTAAAGGTTTTACCTCTTTAAAACATTCAAATTATGTATTCTAGTTACAACTATTTTCACTCAATCATTGCTTTCAAATCAAAACTCCAATTGGAGACCCAACACACACCATTGCAGACATACATGTAGAGGCGCATAACTCACATAATTGTTCATACATCCATCACACCAGATCAAAACAAAATGCATACACGTTATATTGATGTCAAATTACTGGCATGATAAGTACAATCTGTGTATGTATACGTATATGAAGCATGACTGTTTTAAAAGAAAGAAGAAAGGAGTTTTGAGTTTTGGTTTTGCTTGTTGTGTTTGTGTGTCTGCTGATGAGTTGAGTTGAGGGTGGAAGGAGGCAGATGCGGTCGGCTGCGGCTCATCGCTGCTGTCCGTCCGGTGGTGGTGGTGGTTGGCCACTGTCACAGAGAGAGTGAGAGATGGGAGTCTCGGTCGGCGGCAGCCTCGCTGCTGCAGTCGCCGGAAGGCCGAGGAGGAGAGGAGTGTACAGTGAGAGGGTCTGAGCGGACGGTGGAGCAGCAGCTTATCGCTGCTACTCGCCGGAGTCGGAGAAGAAAGAGCGGCTTTCGCTGCTGCTCGTTGGCGGAAGAGCAGTCAAGAGAGAGATCCGACTGAAGGTGGGCGGTGGTGACCGAGGTTTGAGAGAGAGGAAGGTTGAGAGGTGAGAAGGGCGGCGGCTGGTCTGGTGCAGTCGTCGGAGGGAGTTCTGGGTTCGGTGAGATAGAGGGTGAGTGTTGGGGGCGGAATTCGAGAGAGTGAAGGGAGAGCCGAGGGTGGCGCGGCTTGTCGCCGCTGCTTCCCCGGCGAGTCTCCGCGGCGGCGGACTTCAAGAGAGAGTCATCGGGGACGGCGGCGTGGCCGGCGACGCCTACCGTCGCTGGGGAAGGGAAGAAGAGGGAGGGGGAGTGTGCAGCGCAGCTGCTGCGATGTGTGTGTGCGTGTGATGTGTGTGTGGGTGTGATAAATGAAGATGGATTTAGGGTTGGGCCCAAAGATGGGCTGTTTTTTTTAAAGGAGGTGGGCCGATTTTAATTGAATTTTGGGCCCTTCAATTATTATTTTTAATTGGGCCTCTGAATTATTATTAAATGGGCTGCTTATTTATAATATTGGGCCCTGATTTT